>NC_046172.1:76054375-76214956 GCF_011064425.1 Rattus rattus
TTCTCATTGTTAGAGAGTGCATATTCAGAGAGTGCAGTCTTAAATTATATGTACTTGTGTGGCCATCCACCCCTCAAATCTTTGGAATCATTCAGCTTCCTATTTTTTCATACCCCTGTGCACTGAGGGGAGAGGGAAAACTTCAATTTGAGAAGAGAATATATGAATTCACAAATAATGTGGAAATTATGTATGTAACGATCAATCTGAGTCACATAAGTGATCTTGAACCAAAACATGGACAACCTTCCATTTCCTTGCTACACACTTCCTTATTATACCTCCTGGTCAAATTTCCTATGTATTTCATTCTGCCATGTTATTATATAATTTAATTAATGTTTATTTGACTAAATTCCTATACACTAGTTAGGGATTTATTTTATTTATGATTTACAACTTTCTTTTTTAGTAGCTCAAACTAGGTTATTCAATGAATAATATATATTAAACACATATATACATATATATATATCACAGACTTTCTTGAAAACGGATATAACACACAGATATAGCTACCTATCCAATGTATTCAAATTTTATATATAAAGAAAATGTAGCATGTGCAAATCTAAAAGTTGTAGGAACTGAGCACTATTTAGGCATGAAAATGGAAGTTTTGATGCTTCACTGTTATACTTTGCTTTGTTAGATTATAAAATAATGATGAATTAGTGATCTTTATGTCTGCTCAATGTTCTTTTTCTTAAAATACTTATCTTTTAAAAATGTTGTTTCTACAGTGTCTTATGCTTTTGTTCCCACTTTCTATTATTATTAGTATTTTAGTGACTTATTTTATAGAAGATACATATTTTTCAAAAAAAGGAATTTCTAATTGTTATTAATTACTAATTTGGTTCCTTATGTGGAAAAAGCAAGGTGAAATGGACCCATATGTGTGAGAGTCTTATTCAAAAGTTTACTTTTCCTTTAATTACAAAAAATTGTGACTGTGATAGTTTAGATGATAGTCCCCCTTAGGAATTTTTAAGTAATGCTGGACAAAGGAGAGCAACAGGGAATGAGGCTACTATTTTACTGCCACATTCTGTATTGTACAGTGTAATACTAACTCCTAGCAGCAATGCATAGGGATTATGTTACCTATGTTACTCTACTAATTGCAGCACTCAGGTGCTTATCATGAATTTTTGTGTTGCACAAATTCTTTATGTAAAATATTTAATGTCAAACACTGAAAGTTTTGCATACCTATTGGAATTATATTTTAAAAGTATCTCTCAGTTGTCAGTTTCAAACTTATCACAACATTTCCTTCCACTCCCAAGAGAGTTATTTTAAGAGGATTAGTTCTAGCAAGTCACCATTTTAATGCTTATAACCAGCATGGTTATCAATTTAACAGTTTAGCTTGTCTGGATTATGGTGTGCTCTTATTTTGTTCAAACCTTATTCTAGGTTAGTCATCTTGAAAAAGGCTAACATTTGCATTGGCAGACTAAGTGCCTAATGTAGGTAGGTCCTATCCAATCACTAGGAGACCAGGAATAAAAGTAAATGGCCTCCTCTACCAGAAGGTTTGAGAATTTCTTTTCTGTCTGACTTTTTTCCCCAGTGAGACATGCATTTTCCTGCATTACAATTGAACCAAAATTGACTCTTCTTTTGCTACCTTTTTGAGCCCAAATTTGATAAGCGCTTATGCCAGTCTTCTTCTGATTTTGTTGTTGTTTCATTTTGTTTTTGTTTTTTAATAACTTGTTGATTTCCCAAATCTAAGACTCTTAGCCTGTAAACCTAGCAGCAAATTTTTCCACTGATATGCCCATTTAGGTGCTCCTTTTAAATATATGTTTTGGGTTCAGATTCTTTGGGGGGAAAAACATGATTAATATAACCGGTATCATATCTTTCATTCATATTTTCTCAATCCAACATGTATATCTGCCTTCAGCAAACTCTTATTTTTGTTTTTGTTCATTTGATTGCTAGAACCAGAGCCCTAGTATGTAGTCCTGGACAGCCTAGAGTGTTCTCTGTAGGCCAGGCTGCCTTTTAATTCACAGATATTCATGTACCTCTGCTTCCCTTAATGTTGAGTAAAGGTCACCATATGTGCAATCTTTTTTTACCCTTTCTATCTTCTAAGCTCCATTTAATTTCAAAATAACTTTTTCTGAAAGAGGTGATTCTTGAACCACCTTCCCAGGTCCAAAATCCATAATCCTTACATCAGTGTACATGTGTCTGGTGCTTGCATGCACATGTGTGTGTGTGTGTGTGTGTGTGTTTGTGTTTATGTCTTTGTGTATGTGTGCACTTGTGTGTTGAACTTCCAATCTCTTTACCAGTATAAAAGGAATAGGCATCTTCTCAGTGGTTATTTTGTATTTTCTATATAATTCTCATTTTTAAAAACAACATTTAGCCTACCTCTTAGGATTCTAATTGGAAATTCAAATGCAATGTTCAGCTGTGATGTTTTGTTTACTGATAAAAGAAGGAAAAAGTTTTAGTAATACCATATTTTCTTCTGGGATTATATGTCTGCTACACATACACTCTGTACAGAGAATGATTTATAATAATATTTCTTTTTTGCTTTGAATTAGTGGGGTTTACTATGTATAAAAAAATAAAGTAATAAAACATAGCACCAGTAGAGTATCAGATAAGACATACATGTATTATATTTGTGCAATGTTGCTCAATGATTCAAGCAATGGCAGCGGTTCCTGCACAACATCCCCAGTGTTTAAATATTCCTGGAACAAGAGACACACAGCCTTTTATATTTTGATATGCCTTAAATAGCTCAATGGCTAGGCCACTTCCTAACCTACACGTGGAGATTAGGGTGGATTACCCTCAGATATCCCCAAGTTATTATTTACTAAAATCTATATTTCATCTTTGCTGTCCTGGACCCAGAGTTATAGCCCACATGAGTTTCATTCCCCGGCACCTACACACTGACACAATACTTCTGTTATCTCTTCTGCACATCTCAGGCACGGCTTCTGGTTCTTTCACAAGAGGTTCTGTTCCTTGTTCATTGGTCCTTGCAGGGGAAACCCTAAAAGTCCCGGGGGCTTCTTTCTTCCCAGTTCGGCCATTGGGTATGGCACTTTGACACAATCAAAACCAACTGGGCAGGGCCCTCAATCTTATAGGAGGATCCAAACAATGTTTAGCATGAGAATACATAAGTTAGTACTGTCCAGCAAAAATTCCGAGGACTTGGGAACCAGAGAGGTAGAGATTTTGGTCAAAAACAGTCCGTAAGCAAAATGGTTCCTAACGGAACCTTAGCACTGGTTAGAAGGCATCATCAGGTGCTTAAAACACCTGGACAAAACCTCATTTATAGCATCCTGTAGTCCAGATTCTGGAGGTAAAAGAGTCCCCTCAGGTGAGGCTTACAGGCAAAGAACAAATAGGAGAGAGCAAGATGAGAGCGAGAGGCGCGAGAGCGAGAGCGCGTGAGCTGGCTGGTTGCTGGTTGAGCCAGAGCGCAGAGCAGAGAGCTTAGAGAGCGACAGGAAGGAGAGAGCTTTGTAGAGAGCCAGGAGCGGAGCATGTAGAGAGAGCCAGAGCGAGAGCTGAGAGCGAGAGAGAGCTAGGTTAGAGAGAGAGAGAGAGAGAGAGAGATACACATCATTAAAATCTCAGCCATTAATGCTCAGACGAAATCAAGTTTAAACGAAATAGCTAGATGGAAATTCCAATTGACTTTTCTTTCCAAAAGTAATTTCCTCAATGACTTTGAACATCCACCCTATTTCCTATTTGTAAAGCATTTGTGTGAGTCATGAAGATGCTAAGCACAGAAAATAACTTCCTGTAGAAAATACTTTATACTTTCTAGCTTATCACACATATATTTTCCACCTGGAGCAGTCTTGATATTCTGTTCTTCCCTGTCATAGAGTTTGGAGAAGCATTTTATACCCATTCAGATGTTAAGTAGTCTTGAAGGGAATCCTAGAGAATAAAAGGTTTTATGAGAGTCTTTATTGTTCCTGTTGACTCAGAAGCCAAATTATCATGTGCTCTAGCAAATTCAAGTCTGATCAAGAAATGTACTATATCATAATTGAGACAACTTGTTTAAATCTCAGTTTTAAATTAGCATCAAGACAAGTGAGGCAATTCCATTTATCTTCCCCAAGTTGAGAATATAAGTAAATTTAGGAAAATAGTTGCCCCTACCTTATGTTATGTGAAATAGCTGATGTAATAAAAATTTTATCACAATTTTAGTACCAGAAATTATAATAATAATAAGTTATAAGTTATAACTGTTATTGGTAGAGATATTTATGGCACTAGTAGTTTAATTAAATCCTATTATTCCTATTTCTAGTTTAACTAGTAATTAAAATACATTTTCTTTATTCTATATGTAAATTTTTTTTCTGGAACTTGTAGTTCATTTTATTTCTCTCTGTCTATAAAGAATGCATACAAAAGACTGGTGAAATTCAGAGACAATTTTCATTCTACCCTAAATAAGTGACAATAAATTTCATCTTTTAGAATATGTGATGAATCCAGATGGATAACAGAAAGAATTATTTATGGTTATAGAAGAAACAACGAAATTATTTATCAAAAAGTGCATACCTAAGACATTCTACTTGAAAATTCTGATTAAATATAAGGGAATTTCAGATATAATTTTCCAAAGTAGTCAACTTTTAACACCACCTATCATAATACTGTCTCAGTCCTTAAAGAGCTTCTAAGAAAGCAGAAAGCTATTATTAATATGATATTCTAGTTGCACACAGAGAACTTAGTTTTGTACTTTTAAAGAAGTAAAAATGATTGCCTATACAAGTTTGCAAATGTCTTAGTAGAAATAGGTACATGTACATTCTCATCAAATGGCTTTTTATATTAGACTGTTGATATGCAAGAACACTTATCTTTTAGAATAATTATTTTATAGCTAGCATTTTTTGATTTTAATTGTTGTAAAATAATATTGCCTATATAAAATATAATTACATTTTCCCCTCCATGCTCCACAGTTCTCCTTCTCAAATTCATGACCTTTTCTTTAATTATTATTACATATGCATATGTTACATATATTGGTATATACATAACATATAATATAACATATATGTTCATGTGTGGCTGTATATATAAATGAATAAATACATAGCTATTTGTTGAGTATGTTTAGTGCTATTTGTATTTGTATGCTCTTAGGAACAACCACTTCATATTAGATAACCAATTAGGTGATTCATTCATAGAGTTGACTAATTCACATTCTTAGCAGTCATTAATGGCATATAGTTTTTCATCTAAGGATGGTGTCAGTTGAGATTTAGCATTAGCATGCCAACTGTTGTCACTGTTCAGGTCTTATTTTGGCAGCCATACTCATGATATTTCATGGAATTATATTGAATATGGAAGAAAGAATCTTGCTGCAGTCATTCTGATTGTCTGGCTCTTAAAATTGTATATCTTCTTCCACATGTTTCCTAATCTATAATAAGTTGTGTTGATTAGAGTTGAGTGCCTCGGAGCCAATTATTCTCTACATTTTGACTAGTTAGGTCTTTCTGCAATGGTCTTCAAACTGCTGCAAGATAAAAATCTTTTGATGAAAGGAGAGAGCTATATATCTGTAGGTAAAAGGATAAATTTTAGGATGCTGTAAGGAATTATACTGGTTGGATCCATAGACTTAATAGCTGTCAGTAGTTGACCACAGTTACAGAACTAGGCATGGATACCTCCTATTGAACATGCTTTAACTCCAATTAAACAACTGTTGGGGACAGATCTCACAGCTCACAGGGAGACCAGCAATGTGCAAAGGGTCCTACTGTGCTTCCTGTGTGGACTACACACCCACGAGCCCCTCAGCGCCTGTCGAAAATGTTAGAAGAAGAAAGAGTTGGCTACACTTTTATATCTGAGCCCCTGAATCTGAGGAGACGCTCAATCCCTGCTGTCGCTTCAACAGGACGCTCTTCAGCAGCCTCTGCTCCCAGGCCCCCGGAGGGGGAGTTCTCCTGGCCGCCTGGTCGGGCGGGCACCCTGAGGCAGCAGAGCGGAGGAGACCACCAACGCCGCCCATCTCTGCCCACATCCCTGGCCCAGGAGGATACTGTATACGGCCTCTGGTACCAGAGAGGAGGGCCCAGGGAGCAGCAGATCCACTGCGCCTGAGACACCGCACCTGAAGGGACCACCGATAAACAGTTCTCTGCACCCAAATCCCGGGGAGGGAGAGCTAAACCTTCAGAGAGGCGGACACGCCTGGGAAACCAGAAGAGACTGCACGCTGCACAGTACTGACCCCAGAGGAAAACAAAAGCTATCTGGAACCCTGGTGCACGGAACCTCCCGGAAGGGGCGGCGCAGATCTTCCTGGCTGCTGAGGCCGTGGAGAGCTCATAGGCAACACCCCACTAGCAAACCTGAGCCTGGGGACCACAGGTAAGACAAACTTTTCTGCTACAAACGACTTGCCTGGTGAACTCAAGACACAGGCTCACAGGAACAGCTGAAGACCTGTAGAGAAGAAAACTACGCCTGAAAAGCAGAACACTCTGTCCCCATAACTGGCTGAAAGAAAACAGGAAAACAGGTCTACAGCACTTGAAACACAGGCTTATAAGACAGTCTAGCCACTGTCAGAAATAGCAGAACAAAGTAACACTAGAGATAATCTGATGGCGAGAGGCAAGCGTAGGAACCCAAGCAACAGAAACCAAGACTACATGGCATCATCGGAGCCCAATTCTCCCACCAAAGCAAACACGGAATATCCAAACACACCAGAAAAGCAAGATCTAGTTTCAAAATCATATTTGATCATGATGTTGGAGGACTTCAAGAAAGACATGAAGAACTCCCTTAGAGAAACACAGGAAAACATAAATAAACAAGTAGAAGCCTACAGAGAGGAATCGCAAAAATTCCTAAAAGAATTCCAGGAAAATATAAATAAACAAGTAGAAGCCCATAGAGAGGAGTCAAAAACCCTAAAAGAATTCCAGGAAAACATAAATAAACAAGTAGAAGCCCATAGAGAGGAGTCACAAAATCCCTGAAAGAATTCCAGGAAAACACAATCAAACAGTTGAAGGAATTAAAAAATGGAAATAGAAGCAATCAAGAAAGAACACATGGAAACAACCCTGATATAGAAAACCAAAAGAAGAGACAAGGAGCTGTAGATACAAGCTTCACCAACAGAATACAAGAGATGGAAGAGAGAATCTCAGGAGCAGAAGATTCCATAGAAATCATTGACTAACTGTCAAAGATAATGTAAAGCGGAAAAAGCTACTGGTCCAAAACATACAGGAAATCCAGGACTCAATGAGAAGATCAAACCTAAGGATAATAGGTATAGAAGAGAGTGAAGACTCCCAGCTCAAAGGACCAGTAAATATCTTCAACAAAAATCATAGAAGAAAACTTCCTAACCTAAAAAAAGAGATACCCATAGGCATACAAGAAGCCTACAGAACTCCAAATAGATTGGACCAGAAAAGAAACACCTCCCTGGCACATAATAGTCAAAACACCAAACGCACAAAATAAAGAAAGAATATTAAAAGCAGTAAGGGAAAAAGGTCAAGTAACATATAAAGGCAGACCTATCAGAATCACACCAGACTTTTCGCCAGAAACTATGAAGGCCAGAAGATCCTGGACTGATGTCATACAGACCCTAAGAGAACACAAATGCCAGCCCAGGTTACTGTATCCTGCAAAACCTCAATCAACATAGATGGAGAAACCAAGATATTCCATGACAAAACCAAATTTACACAATATCTTTCACAAATCCAGCACTACAAAGGATAAAAAATGGTAAAGCACAACATAAGGAGGCAAGCTATACCCTAGAAGAACCAAGAAACTAATCGTCTTGGCAACAAAACAAAGAGAAGAAAAGCACACAAACATAACCTCACATCCAAATATGAATACAACCGAAGCAATAATCACTATTCCTTAATATCTCTCAACATCAATGGCCTCAACTCCCCAATAAAAAGACATAGATTAACAAACTGATACGCAACGAGGACCCTGCATTCTGCTGCCTACAGGAAACACACCTCAGAGACAAAGACAGACACTACCTCAGAGTGAAAGGCTGGAAAACGACTTTCCAAGCAAATGGTCAGAAGAAGCAAGCTGGAGTAGCCATTCTAATATCAGATAAAATCAATTTTCAACTAAAAGTCATCAAAAAAGATAAGGAAGGACACTTCATATTCATCAAAGGAAAAATCCACCAAGATGAACTCTCAATCCTAAATATCTATGCCCCAAATACAAGGGCACCTACATACGTAAAAAGAAACCTTACTAAAGCTCAAAAACACACATTGCACCTCACACAATAATAGTAGGAGATTTCAACACCCCACCTCATCAATGGACAGATCATGGAAACAGAAATTAAACAGAGACGAGACAGACTAAGAGAAGTCATGAGCCAAATGGACTTAACGGATATTTATAGAACGCTCTACCCTAAAGCAAAAGGATATACGTTCTTCTCAGCTCCTCATGGTACTTTCTCCAAAATTGACCATATAATTGGTCAAAAAACGGGCCTCAACAGGTACAGAAAGATAGAAATAATCCCATGCGTAAAAGTATCGGACCACCACGCCTAAAACTGGTCTTCAATAACAATAAGGGAAGAATGCCCACATATACGGGAAATTGAACAATGCTCTACTCAATGATAACCTGGTCAAGGAAGAAATAAAGAAAGAAATTAAAGACTTTTTTAGAATTTAATGAAAATGAAGATACAACATACCCAAACTTATGGGACACAATGAAAGCTGTGCTAAGAGGAAAACTCATAGCGCTGAGTGCCTGCAGAAAGAAACAGGAAAGAGCATATGTCAGCAGCTTGACAGCACACCTAAAAGCTCTAGAACAAAAAGAAGCAAATACACCCAGGAGGAGTAGAAGGCAGGAAATAATCAAACTCAGAGCCGAAATCAACCAAGTAGAAACAAAAAGGACCATAGAAAGAATCAACAGAACCAAAAGTTGGTTCTTTGAGAAAATCAACAAGATAGATAAACCCTTGGCCAGACTAACGAGAGGACACAGAGAGTGTGTCCAAATTAACAAAATCAGAAATGAAAAGGGAGACATAACTACAGATTCAGAGGAAATTCAAAAAATCATCAGATCTTACTATAAAAGCCTATATTCAACAAAACTTGACAATCTGCAGGAAATGGACAATTTCCTAGACAGATACCAGGTACCGAAGTTAAATCAGGAACAGATAAACCAGTTAAACAACCCCATAACTCCTAAGGAAATAGAAGAAGTCATTAAAGGTCTCCCAACCAAAAAGAGCCCAGGTCCAGACGGGTTTAGTGCAGAATTCTATCAGACCTTCATAGAAGACCTCGCACCAATATTATCCAAACTATTCCACAAAATTGAAACAGATGGAGCACTACCGAATTCCTTCTATGAAGCCACAATTACTCTTATACCTAAAACCACAAAAAGACCCAACAAAGAAAGAGAACTTCAGACCAATTTCCCTTATGAATATCGATGCAAAAATACTCAATAAAATTCTGGCAAACCGAATCCAAGAGCACATCAAAACAATCATCCACCATGATCAAGTAGGCTTCATCCCAGGCATGCAGGGATGGTTCAATATACGGAAAACCATCAACGTGATCCATTATATAAACAAACTGAAAGAACAAAACCACATGATCATTTCATTAGATGCTGAGAAAGCATTTGACAAAATTCAACACCCCTTCATGATAAAAGTCCTGAAAAGAATAGGAATTCAAGGCCCATACCTAAACATAGTAAAAGCCATATACAGCAAACCAGTTGCTAACATTAAACTAAATGGAGAGAAACTTGAAGCAATCCCACTAAAATCAGGGACTAGACAAGGCTGCCCACTCTCTCCCTACTTATTCAATATAGTTCTTGAAGTTCTAGCCAGAGCAATAAGACAACAAAAGGAGGTCAAGGGGATACAGATCGAAAAGAAGAAGTCAAAATATCACTATTTGCAGATGATATGATAGTATATTTAAGATCCCAAAATTCCACCAGAGAACTACTAAAGCTGATAAACAACTTCAGCAAAGTGGCTGGGTATAAAATTAACTCAAATAAATCAGTAGCCTTCCTCACACAAAAGAGAAACAGGCCGAGAAAGAAATTAGGGAAATGACACCCTTCATAATAGATCCAAATAATATAAAGTACCTCGGGGTGACTTTAACCAAGCAAGGGAAAGATCCGTACAATAAGAACTTCAAGACTCTGAAGAAAGAAATTGAAGAAGATCTCAGAAGATGGAAAGATCTCCCATGCTCATGGATTGGCAGGATTAATATAGTAAAAATGGCCATTCTACCAAAAGCGATCTACAGATTCAATGCAATCCCATCAAAATACCAATCCAATTCTTCAAAGAGTTAGACAGAACAATTTGCAAATTCATCTGAATAACAAAACCCAGGATAGCTAAAACTATCCTCAACAATAAAAGGACTTCAGGGGAATCACTATCCCAGATCTCAAGCAGTATTACAGAGCAATAGTGATAAAAACTGCATGGTATTGGTACAGAGACAGACAGATAGACCAATGGAACAGAATTGAAGACCCAGAAATGAACCCACACACCTATGGGCACTTGATTTTTGACAAAGGAGCCAAAACCATCCAATGGAAAAAAGATAGCATTTTCAGCAAATGGTGCTGGTTCAACTGGAGGTCAACATGTAGAAGAATGCAGATCGATCCATGCTTATCACCCTGTACAAAGCTTAAGTCCAAGTGGATCAAGGACCTCCACATCAAACCAGATACACTCAAACTAATAGAAGAAAAACTAGGAAGCATTTGGAACACATGGGCACTGGAAAAAATTTCCTGAACAAAACACCCATGGCTTATGCTCTAAGATCAAGAATCGACAAATGGGATCTCATAAAACTGCAAAGCTTCTGTAAGGCAAAGGACACTGTGGTTAGGACAAAACGGCAACCAACAGATTGGGAAAAGATCTTTACCAATCCTACAACAGATAGATATCCAAAATATACAAAGAACTGAAGAAGTTAGACAGCAGGGAGGCAAATAACCCTATTAAAAAATGGGGTTCAGAGCTAAACAGAGAATTCACAGCTGAGGAATGCCGAATGGCTGAGAAACACCTAAAGAAATGTTCAACATCGTTAGTCATAAGGGAAATGCAAATCAAAACAACCCTGAGATTTCACCTCACACCAGTGAGAATGGCTAAGATCAAAAACTCAGGTGACAGCAAATGCTGGCGAGGATGTGGAGAAAGGGGAACACTCCTCCATTGTTGGTGGGGTTGCAGACTTCTACAACCATTCTGGAAATCAGTCTGGAGGTTCCTCAGAAAATTGGACATTGAACTGCCTGAGGATCCAGCTATACCTCTCCTGGGCATATACCCAAAAGATGCCCCAACATATAAAAAAGACACGTGCTCCACTATGTTCATCGCAGCCTTATTTATAATAGCCAGAAGCTGAAAGAACCCAGATGCCCTTCAACAGAGGAATGGATACAGAAAATGGGTACATCTACACAATGGAATATTACTCAGCTATCAAAAAACAATGACTTTGTGAAATTGTAGGCAAATGGTTGAACTGAAACTATCATCCTGAGTGAGCTAACCCAATCACAGAAAGACATACATGGTATGTACTCATTGATAAGTGGCTATTAGCCCAAATGCTTGAATTACCCTAGATGCCTAGAACAAATGAAACTCAAGACGGATGATCAAAATGTGAATGCAGATCGCCATGAGAGACACAGCCAGAATACAGCAAATACAGAGGCGATGCCAGCAGGAAACCACTGAACTGAGAACAGGACCCCTGTTGAACAATCAGAGAAAGAACTGAAGAGCTTGAAGGAGCTCGAGACCCCATATGTACAGCAATGCCAACCAACCAGAGTTTCCAGGACCAAGCCACTACCCAAAGACTATACATGGACTGACCCTGACTCTGACCTCGTAGGTTGCAAATGAATATCCTAGTAAGAGCACCAGTGGAAGGGGAAGCCCTGGGTCCCAAAGACTGAACCCTAGTGAACTAGACTGTTGGGGAGAGGGCAAATGGGGGGGGGGGTGGGAGGAACACCATATAAGGAAGGGGAGGGGGAGGATGTTTGGGTTCGAAACCGAAAGGGAATAACATTCAAATGTATATAAGAAATACCTGTTAATAAAAAAAAAAACAAGGAAATTAAAATTAAAAATATAAATTTATTAAAAGCATAGCAAAAGATTAAAAATGATGCTAATGCTAACACCAAAAAAAAAAAAAAACAACTGTTGGTTACCTCCAAATACAAACACTATTATCGCTTATTTATGGATACTAAGCCATTCTGCTCATAGTTCTGGTTAGTAGTATTTACAATTAAATAGGACTATTGATTTCTTTTCTCCTTTTGAAGCTTGCATAGCACCTTCTGGCACTCTAAAAGTTAGGTCAGGTGTCCCCGCCAGCGGGGACCCAGTTATTCAGGGTCCCGAAGAGGTTTTCTACCTGTGGGCCAAAATGGGGGTGAAGAGAAGAAGGAGACCAAGCAAAAGTTCTGTTGTCAAGGTCTCGATTATTGGAATGAACGTTACAGCTTTTAAGGCTTTCAGTAGGGGAGTGACCTTTGGAAATATGAAGGAGGGGAGATGAGGGTATAGGCAGATATCTGGAGGCTAAGAAGTCAGGCGATGAGGTCAGGTGGTGAGACACCTGGTGGACTGAGGAGATAACTGGTATCTGCTTGAGCTGAGGCATCCCTTGAATGTTATCTTCCTGTGCCGTAAATTCATGGAAGAGGCCTCTGTCCAATAATCTTAAGACTTATGGCAGTCATCTTAGGGGTGAGTCTCTGTGGCAAAACAGCCCAGAGTCACCTAGCCACTTTGAGCCAAGCAGTTCAAAAAGCGGCTAGGCCCAAATTCAATATGGCTCTGTGCAGTCAGGCATAGATAGCTAAAGTCCTCTGTCCAAGTTGCATGGTTGTTCAGCAATAATAACTTTCAATATCTAGAAATTGAAAACAGAAGGTGACAGTCCTAAATTGTTGGGAATGCTCATGAAGTCCTCTAGTCAACAATTTGAAGAGAGGTTTCCTAGACTTGGTACTGGGTTTTTTGTTGGAGAGTTCATGGTCCTTGGGGAAAACATTGCTATTCCAAAAGGTGCAACTTCATTTAATCTCTCTCTCTCTCTCTCTCTCAGACACACACACACACACACACACACACACACACACACACACACACACACACACACACACACACACATATACAGCCAGGAGCCTAAGAAGCCTTATGATTATGTGCTGTTTTAGACAAATAAAAAGTACTATGACTTCTTCTAACATTCTTAGTGTTATTTATACATCTATTCTCCATTTTTCGTATTGTCCTACCTGCATACAAAAAACCTAAAAATCTTCCTCCTGTTTTTCCACTTTCCCCTTTATATTACCTTTTTAAAAATACTTTTATTCTCTCTAGCTAAGTCTTCCCTGATAGGTTTCCATTTTAGTTCCCTGATATCTGAGCTTATTCCAGGTGATATACTGACATCTGAATATTTGGAGCTAAAAACCACAGACAAGAGATAACATGATACACTTGTCTTGTAGGGTCTGAGTTACCTCCTCCATCAATATTATATTTTTCATTTCAATCTCCTTACTTAAAAATGTCACAATTTTATTTACATTACACTTGAATACTGTTTTATCACACATATGTACCACATTTTTCCTTATTTATTTATCATTTGAAAGTCATTTAGGTTATTTTCAGGTGATGAAATACAGAAAATATGACAATTCTTGGGAAATAAAAAATACCAAGTTATCATTAGAATACTAAGTTTTTCCAAGAGAATACTGAAACTATTAAACCTTTTTTGTCAATTTTCCATTGAAATTGACATTGACTCAAGCCATGCATGAGTCAAACAGACAAATATTTATAATGATCCAAAGTTAGGGGCTTTGGTATTCTATTTGAATATGTAATAATTTCGGGCAAGGAAAGAAATTCTACACTGAATTGATACCCTATGATGTGCTTTGTAACAGCTGGAAAATAATTGGATTAGTAGAATGCCCTTGAGCTTTGCAGTAGTAATGGATTGGATTCAAATACTGCAATCCAATTATTAAACTTTCAGTCTTCAATAAGGGAATCACTTTTAAAATCAAAGAAGATATAAAGTTAAGGGTTAATACTATGAATCCAAATTATTTATCTGTGTCTTTTCTTCCTGTATTAAAATTTTAATACATGTATAAGTAACTCATGTGTATTGTTAAATGTATTCTGTTGTAGGACATTGTTAGAGACAAGGGAATTTATATGTTAACTAAAAGACTATCAAACTAATTAAGAATTAGTAATTGATATATTTACAGAACATTGATTTTATATATCCATTATTAGGTAAATCAGTCTGAGAGCACCAAATCATGACATTGATTATTTCCAAAAATATCCAGAAATATGGTAAGATATTTCCAATAGCCAAGTAGCACACCTGTTGAATGTGATATTCTCCAACTATTTCACTACAGATATATCCATTATCAAAATATATTTTCCAATTAAATATAACTTCTACCCAGTTACAACACCTATGAACCATGACAATTGCTAGCATGACAAGAAATGCATAAAGGTAAAATTAGTGGTATTCACATGTCAATAATAAACAATAGCTCTTTAATTGCACTTAAGGCTCATTCTACAGGAGGAAAATAATGCTAGATACTGAGATCAAAGCCAGCATCCCATAGCTAGTGTAGTTATGCATTTTAGAAAAGACTCTTCTACTGTCACAATTCTTGAGAGGCATAATTTCTTACTATATTGTAAACCATTTCCAGTACAAATGAACTCAGTGTGTGTATGTACACACACACACACACACACACACACACACACACACACATATATATATATATATATATGTCTCTTAGACAAATAATTTGGACAAATAGCCTTATGTGGCAGATATAGGCATAAATTTATGGGGAAGAATTTACTAAAATATTGGTGAGCTTAGATATATATATATATATACATTTTACCTCAGATAACAGAAAAATGACATATTTATATCTTATACAAATGCCTTGCTTGTTTCTGTATTTAAATGGGTAAGAAGTTTGTCTCACTGGCATTAAGCTAGGCATAGAATTCAGGTGAATGAAAAATGCTAGCTCTTCCTATGTGTGGATTCATAAAGACCTAATTGTACTGTGATAAACAGAAATGGGTAATAAGAACTCACAGAAATTGAATTATGCTTTATTAACTTTAAATTGTTCGCATGCCAACAAAGTAGGAACAATTGCTGCTGAAAGACTCTGAATTGTATAAAACAAAACAAAATATTGTTCAATTAGACTAACCTGTATACTTTAAAGATGTTTTAACATCAGAATGGAACTGAGGGAACTTAGGAAAGAGGTTTTGCCTGTATTACCACTGATGATGAAAGACTATATATTCCTTCAAAATTAGTAAAGATTGGATCTAAATAAAATAAGCTTCTTCATGAAAGTAACAACTCAAGTAAGGAAGAGAGACTCAGAAAGAGAGATGGAGATGAAGCAGAAAGCTGATGCCCTGAACTGTTTGATCTAAAAGTGATTGTATTTCTCTACATATGACAAAAATGTAGTATTTACTCAATGGAAATTTACTTTGTAAATGGCTAATGAAAATGAAAACAAGAAAATATGTCTTGATGTAAGGTTTTAACACTGGTTTAACTCAGGCAATATCATTTTAATATTTTTAGTTTTAGCTCAGTCTTGACTGATTTTCTTGTTCAGTAAAATATTCTGCATAGCTTGCAATTCTTCTTTATGGAAAAAAGAATCAACTGAACCAGCAGCAGTTATTTTTATTGCATCCTTACTAGGTGTCCAGCATAGAATTTTGCACTATGTGGAATACAGGAGAAATACATGCTGTAGTTCCTGCACTTAATGAACTCAACATCAAATTAGAGAGGCAGAATAAAAATCATGTGCATGAAAAGTTACATTAATACAAAAGTATCTGCAAAGCAGCAAAAAAAGGAGAAACTGCTCGAGAGATGACTTTTGCGTACTGCATTTAGGTACTTTTAATTGTGCATTATTTGTCATTAATGATGGCTATTTCAATATGATTTGATGTTATGTTAATAACAATTGATATAAACATCTAATTAAATATTAAAATATGAGATAAAAGTATATTTTCAATTTAATTCCATGTTTCTAAAACCCACAGAGTATATTTCATTCACTTTTATAAAGCAAACATATGTGGAATACTTCTCTAATATCATGATTGGGGAGGAAATTTGAACAAAAATTAAAACATGGAGAGACAATTTGCCTTTTCTCTACAAAATTTATAACGGAAGAGGAAAACAGAAAAAAATATCATCTGATACTGGCTTTAATTAGGGTGTGCATGGAAACGTGAATGTGCAGAGTTAACACTTGTGAGTCTAACTCATTAAATCACTTAAGATTTTGTGCTGAGTTGCACTGCATAAAAAGCTTTTCTTTGGGAGTAAGTTGGACAAAGGCAGGGCGTGCTGCTATCGAAAGTTATTAGAAATACAACATATTTTTATCCAGTTTGGTCTGGCCTACAATAATATGTCCTTTGAAATCTTAGTACTCTTATTTTCAAAGTGCTCAGAACATTTTGTGTTGAGTCAGTAACCTTCCCCTCACCTTTCTGTTGACTAGCTTAACTGGTTACCAGGCAATTTCATTTAAATACTATAACTAACCTCTTCAAGACTGTCAGTATAATTATGTGTGGGTAGAGGTGAAAATTACACACACACACACACACACACACACACACACACACACACACACACACACACACGAAAGATAGAGTTTTAAATTAGCTCAAAACTCAGCAACAGGATCTGACTCAGGAAGACAGATTGTTAAAAATGCAGGAGAACTGGTTCAGAGACACTGACCCTCCAACTTATCACCGGACTGAGTAAAGGAGTAATGGGTTTTGTTCTGCCCCTGTGATGTTTGTTCAAGTCCCCTGTGTTCCCTCCAGCCATTGTGTCCTGCAGAGAGTATTCCTAGAAACCTGCAGGTCAAGCCTAACCAGATGTGTTTCAGATGCAGATGCCTCATCAACTCTGACAAACATTTACCCTAAAGGACAATCAGGATCTGTTCTCAGGAGAATGAGAGCTTGACCTTTCCCCTCATTTAAACCCTAGAGTCTTAAGAACAATTCTGTGACTTTGAGAGTTTCCCTTGACATTTTTTGGTATTTCTTTGACATCCCTCATCTCCTGAGCTTGTGACTTCTTCCCTTTAAAAGCCCCTTCTCCCAGCCACTGGGGTCGACACCTCTGTCTCTGTGTGGATACATGTCGGCCCAGAGATCTCTGTAATAGATGTCCGTAATAAACCCTCCCTTTGCATATTATATCCAATATGTTTTCTGTGTCTGGAGTTCGCGATTTCGAGACTTGAGTAAGGGTCTCTTCGGGATCTTTCACACACACACACACACACACACACACACACACACACACACACACACACACACACACATTTTATATATATATATATATATATATATATATATATATATATGTTAAAATTTGGGGGACAAATTTGTTTTACCTCATGTCATGGATAATTCTTCTGACAGCTGCCACTGCTGAATGTCAACATTCCTTCTCAGATCAGTAGCAAAACAAAATGCTTGTAGGATATGAATACTAAAATATTACTCAAAGACACATTTTCAACAAAATTCATTAGAAAAGACTTCTGTTGCATGCTCTCGTCACAAAATTTAATCATATGTATCACTTCTCCACAGTATGTTCTCAGGTGTGTGGAGGTGTGTGTGTGTGTGTGTGTGTGTGTGTGTGTGTGTGTGTGTGTTTTATCTTAGCTTTCTCCAACTAATAAATAGTTTTTTGCTTGATCTACATATGGTCAAATAGAAGTAAATATGAATTTTGTGGCATTAATGTCTGAGATGCCACAACAATGGAGGAGTGGTCCTCTTTCTCCACATCCTCACCAGCATTTGTTGTCAACTGAGTTTTTGATCTGTCATCTGAGTTTTGTCATTCTGATTGGTGTGATGTAGAATCTCAAGGTTGTATTGATTTGCATTTTCCTGATGACTAAAGATGTTGAGCATTTCTTTAGGAACTTCTCAGCTATTTAATATTCATCAGCTGACAATTCTTTCTTTAGCTCTGTACCCCATTTTTAATAAAGTTGTTTGACTCTCTGGAGTCTAATTTTCAGGTTTTTTGTATATAATGGATATTAGCCTTCTATCAGATGTAGGTTTGGTAAAGATCTTTTCCCAGTCTGTTGGTTAACATTTTGTCCTCATGACAGTGTCCTTTGCCTTAAGTAAGATTTGCAATTTTGTGTGGTCCCATTTGTCACTATTTGATCTTAGAGCATAAGCTATTGGTTTTCTGTTCAGGAAATTTTCCCCAGTGTCCATGGGTTCAAGGCTCTTCCCAACATTTTCTTCTACTAGTTTGAGTGTATCTGGTTTTATGTAGAGGCCCTCAATCTATTTGAACTTGAGCTTTGCACAGGGCACTAAGGAAGTATCGATTTACATTCTTCTACATGCTGACCTCCAGTTGAAACAACACCATTTGTTGAAAATGCTATCTTTTTTCCACTGAATGGTTTTAGCTCCTCTGTCAAAGATCAAGTGACCATAGGTGTCTGGGTTCATTTCTGAGTCTTCTCTTCTATTCCACAGATCTACCTGCCTGTCACTTTACCAATACCATATAGTTTTTATCACTATTGCTCTATAATTGAGCTTGAGGTCAGGGATGGTGATTCCCCCAGAAATTCTTTCATTGTTGAAAATAGTTTTTGATATCCTGTTTTTTTGTTCTTTGGGTTTTTTTTTTTTTTTTTTGTTATTCCAAATGAAACTGCAAATGTTCTATAAATATCTGTTATATCCATTGGTTCTAAATTTCTGTTAGTTTCTCTGTGTCCTTGCTTAGTTTTGTTTCCATGATCTGTCCATTGATGAGAGTTGGGGTGTTGAAATCTCCTAATATTATTGTGTGAGGTGCAGTGTGTGCTTTGAGCTTTAGTAAGGTTTCTTTTATGAATGGTAGGTTTGCCCTTGCATTTGGAGCATAGATATTCAGGATTGAGAGTTCATTTTGGTGGATTTTTCCTTTGATGAATATGAAGTGTCCTTCCTTATCTTTTTTGATAACTTTTTTGAAAGTTGATTTTATTCAATATTAGAATGGCTATTCCAGCTTGCTTCTTCCGACCATTAGCTTGGAGAATTGTTTTCCAGCCTTTCACTCTGAGGTAGTGTCTGTCTTTGTCACTGAGCTGTGTTTCCTGTATGCAGCAAGGTGCTGGGTCCTCTTTATGTATACAGTCTGTTAGTCTGTGTCTTTTTGTTGGGGAACTGAGTCCATTGATGTTAGGAGATATTAAGGAATAGTGATTGTTGCCTCCTGTTTTCTTTCTCTTTTTGTATTTGTTGTTGTTAAAGGTAGAACTATGTTTGTGTGGTTTTGTTCTTTAGGTTTTGTAGCAAGAAGATTACATTCTTGCTTTTCTCTTATGTGTGGTTTCCCTCCTTCTGTTGGAGATTTCCATCTACTATCCTTTGTAGGGTTGGATTTGTGCAAAGATATGGTGTAAATTTGGTTTTGCCATGGAATATAGGTTTCTCCATCTATGTTAATTGTGAGTTTTGCTGGATATAGTAGCCTGGGCTGGCATTTGTGTTACCTTAGGGTCTGTATGACATCTGTCCAGGATCTTCTGGCTTTCATAGTCTCTGGTGAGAAATCTGGTGTGATTCTGAAGGTCTGCCTTTGTATGTTACTTGACCTTTTTCCCTTACTGCTTTTAATATACTTAATTTTTATTGTGTATATGGTATTTGATTTATTATACAAAGGGAGGAATTTCTTTTCTCCTCCAATCTATTTGGAGTTCTGAAGGCTTCTTTTATGTTTACAGGCATCTCTTTCTTTAGCTTTCAGAAGTTTTCTTCTATAATTTTGTGGAAGATATTTACTGGCCATTTAAGTTGGAAAGCCTCACTCTCTTCTGTATCTATTATGCTTATGTTTGATTTTCTCATTGAGTCATGGATTTCCTGGAGGTTTTGGCTTAGGAGCTTTTTGCATTTTACATTATCTTTGATAGTTGTGTCAATGTTTTCTATGGTATCTCCTTCCGCTGAGATTCCCTCTTTTACCTCTTGTATTATATTGGTGATGCTTGCATCTATGCCTCCTGATCTCTTTCCTAGGTTTTCTATCTCCAATGTTCTCTCACTTGTGCTTTTGCTAATGTTTCTATTTCCATTTTTAGTTCCTGAATGATTTTGTTCAATTCCTTCTCCTGTTTGGTTGGGTTTTTTTTTTTTTGTAATTTTTCAGGGATTTTTGTGTTTCCTCTTTATGAGTGTCTACTTGTTTACCTGTGTTGTCCTGTATTTCTTTAAGGGAGTTATTTATGTCCTTCTTAAAGTCCTCTATCATCATTGATTGATTTTAAATATAAATCTTGCTATTCTTCTTGTATGTTTAGATATCCGATATTTGTTTTGGTGGGAGAGCTGGGCTCTGATGATGCTAAATAGTCTTGGTTTCTGTTGCTTAGGTCCCTGTGCTTGCCTCTTTCCATCAGGTTGTCTCCGATGCTACCTGGACTTGTTGTCTCTGACAATGGCTTGACCCTCCTGTAAGCCTGTGTATCAGAACTGGAGACCTGTTTTCTCCCAGCAGGATCTGGGTACAGAGAGCTGTGGGACCATGTCAGCTCCGGGGTTTGTGTGTCCTAAGGGTTCCACGTGGGTGCTTCAGAGCAGAAGTGGTGGTCCTACCTCTGTCAGCACTCCTGTTTCGGGATTTCAGCTCTAGGTGCAGGCGGAGACTGAAACGATCCTATCCCTGACTGCTCCTATGTTCCTGTGTCCAGAGGGTTCTAGGAAGGTTCCTCTTGGGCCACAAATGTGAGCAGAAGTTGTGATGTCCCCTGAGCTCTCAGGATTATTTACACTTCTGAAAGTCCATTTCCCTCTTCCATGAGATTTGAGTACATTGAGCCTTGGGTCTGAGTCAGCTCCCAGCACAAGCTTATATCTTATTATAGCCATAAAAGTTCTTCTAATATTCTGGGAATTTACTTATATCCACCTGTCACAGTTAAAATGGACTCCAGATAAGAATTACTGTCAACAAACATCCTAAGCTTCCCTACCTGTCTACTTCTGACCGTGGGATTTCCTGCCTCTTTCCCTGGGATATTTCTTTGGTCCTTTTCCTCTTTCCATAATCTTGGGACTCCTGTTCTCCAACTACCAGGACCATAAACCTAAATGTTTCAAATGCACAAATAAGATTTTAAAAATTCCCCTAAACTCCTAGTTTACCTTCTGTCCCTAGTGTATCTGTCCCAGAGGATTCCAATTCAAGTACAAACTCTTGCTACAGTCTTCCAAATGGTCTCTTCCAATCTACATGCTAGATATCGCCAAAGCATCTATCCCAAGACAGTCTAGTCTCGGGAACTTTTCCAGTGCTACCTGCATCGCCCTTACCCCAGATGTTTTCATAGAATGTTAACATGGAATGAAAAACTTTGCTCTTCCCATCTGACCAATATTTCAGCTTTCTTGGGTTCTTAAAAACTACAATGTAAGCAGGAAGAAGACCAAGAGGTTGATGCTGATTTATCCAGGTACCCAATGATAAAGCATGAGAATTAAGGGTTCTCTAGCAGGCCCAAGCATGACAAATACAGCCCTGAGTATGGCAAACATGATGGCAACACATTTTGCCTTTTACCGTTCCTCTACTTGATATAACCTATTAAGTTACATTCCTAAAGCTAATCCCCAAGGTTCGTTTAGTCACCGACTCATTCTTGAGACAAAGTACCAAGGTTTAACAATCAAAGTTCATTATTTGGCTAACATGTCCAATCAGGATTTCCTAACTCACCTTGACACAGATTCCCTCTTTCCTCCTAAAAATAATCATTCGTATAAGAAGCATTTGCTGCTTCATGATTGGTGCTTGGTGGTTGGTGCTGCTGCCTCTGCTTGCTTTAGGCATTTGCAGTCTTTTCCACATGCTTTACCCTCTGAAATAATATATCTCTTTTGTGCTAAAAATATGGTGTCTGGGTGTTTCCAGTATCAACTCTGAGGGAGCTATCTTACCTTACCTTACAAAGCTTCAATCTTAATACATAATAGCTGCAAATTGCAAGTGCAGTAAAATTATATATGTCAGTGGATATTTAAAGCAAAGAATAAGAATATAGTAGAAAATGAGTATTAAAAGAGAGCACAAATATATTTATTCATTCACTTTTAATGATGGAGTATAATTGTGAGCCATAGTTATTTATTTAAATGCTAAATAAAATTTATATTTAAATATTCCATCAATCCTCAACACAATTTCATATGATAAAATACATTTAACATATAATAATGTAATTTTCATTAGGAAAAATATATGTAATCTGAGATTATTCTTAAGTTGATCATCAATGTATTGATATGAAACAAGCACAGTCCTATGAAGGGCGTCTTCTTTTTGACCTTGTGATGAAGCCACTGTCCTATGCTCCCAAATGTGAATCTTTTTCTTTACTCTTTTTCCTATTCAGATAGAAACTAATTTGTCAGCATGCCAGCTTTAACTAGCTGAGATGAAGCTAAGCTAATTTAATAGGAACTGTTCAATAGCTTCGACCGACCTGACACTGTCATTTAAAGTGCTTCTCTGTCCCACTGTCTTTCATTATTCCTAATTCTTTCTTCAGAACGGTTGAATACCAAGTCAAATAATATGCTTAGCAGTCAATAGGCCTGACTTTTTTCTCAAGGACATTCTTGTGGTGCCAGAAACTGTCAAGTGGAAAAACATATACTGGGAAGGTGAGAGGACACTAATTAAATATACATAGTTTTAGCCAAAGAAGCATGAGGCAAAACTTGCTCAATGAAAAACTCTGCTGCCTCTTCATGGAGGTCACAGCTATGTACTAGAATAAGTTCCTAAATTGCAGCTTCTTTTGGATAGTATATAGCATTCCTGCATTTACACAAGGTCTAGACCATCCTCCGAAATTTGGGTGTGATCATTCTGGTTCCATTAGGCAAGCCTCATTCCTAGGCCACTGAACCTCTCTACATACTTACGTAAATGTAGGGCTTTTTGAGACATAAGAGTTATTCTGACATGTGCAAGACATGGAGTATTAGCAAGATATACTCTTTACTTTCATAGAATCATGTGGGTAAAATTTGCAGTGGTGCTTCCACTTCATGCAAATCACCTTTTGAGATCCTTAGTATCACCTTAATCAACATCATGTGAATGTTTTACTTACCTCACATTTAACATGCTAATGGTAGTGATTTCCCTAATTTCTCAAAGTAATTGCAATAAAACAAGGGCTAATGTGTTTAAAATGTTCAACACAATGTCACTTTGTGTATGTTACAAAGCTATTATTATGGATTTGATTTTAAGAAAGAGAGCTTTGTAATAGGACATTCTTGATGGTCCTTTCATTTTATTATTTAAATCAGGTTGTTACTGATGGCCTACACACTCCATCTTTGGTATAAATAATATGTAACATTGGTTTGATTCTTTTAGCCACCACAAAACCAGTGGGTTTTTGCTTGCGTGTTTGTTTGTTCATTTTCTTGTTTTTTTAAACTAAGCTATCTCCTACAATGTTATCATTTTAGGGATGTAGCAAACTGATTTCACAGTTGCAATTTCTTACATAGTTTACATGTCAAAATAAAATTACAGGCACTTCTATGCTTGATATTTTGATTACATTTATATTCTAATTATCAAGTAATAAACCATTTATATACATAGTATAAAGTAAAATACTATCAAATGTAGAACACAGTTGGATACTCTGGCATCTAAAACAAACAAAATACTTTTATAGATTATGCTTGTGATTGATCAGATTTTAAGGTTAATAATCCCAGTATCCTTCTCAAATTCTCAGGTTCAGAATTTCTCACATACTTGCACAATATTTAACATATAAAAATTATGAGCCTACTTTTTTAGTTTAGGAAGCCTTGCTATTCATAAATTTGATTCTTAGTAGAAAATAAATAAATAAATAAATCAAATAAAATAAAATAAATATGTATTGAGGGCATTATGTCTTCATTAATAGAAAGAGGTGGCTCATATCACTTCTAATGGGGAATTATTATTTGCTAATCTTTATGCCTTTGAATCAGGTATCTCTTTTTTCTCAAAGCATCAGAAGTTTCATAAAATAATAATATATGACAGGAATGATGGTACATATTTTAAATCTCAGCATGAGGGAGGCAGGGACAGGTAGGACTCTAGGAATTCATGGCCAGCCTGCTCTACTTAGCTAGTTACAGGACAGAAACAGACATACTGTAAGACATAGACTCATCTATAAATGGAAAACAACATAGGCAACTTTGTTAGTGCAAAGTTATAATCTCAGGACTTGCATAGTAGACAATGTGGTATTGGGTTCCAGGAACTGAGCCAGACTTTAATATGTAGACAGGCCTTAACTCAAAGAAGCAAAATAATAATTAAAGAAAACAAGAAATATAACCCACAATGAATTGAAGAACAAAGAAAAATATTATGTTCATTATTCATAGCTGCTATATATAGGTGTAAAGTTTTCATACACTGTGTAAAGTACACCTCTGTGTTATTAAAATTCTGACTTCTTTGCAAGCATATTTTCTTTCAACCTAAACATGGCTTTATTATGTTTATTTTTAGAAACCCCAGTCTCAAGTTTGTATAAACCTTGCTTGTCATTCATTATCTATCTTGCCAATAACAACCAAAGAGCCAATACAGAACATTAGAGAGAGAATAGATGGGAATTCTTGTTCTAGAAGAGGGGGAGAAAGAGGAACAGGAGAAAGGAGCCATGGGGGAGGTGGAGAAAACATTAGCAGAAGAGATTAGAATCAAGAAAAGATGAACAATTTCAAGTAAGATGTGAATTTAGTCACGGAGGAAGCCTAACTAGCTTGTAGGTATAGAACAAAGTAATAATTGCTCAGTATTTGATTCAAAGCAATTTTAATAAATCTTTGTCTATGTGGTTATTAAGGAATTAGCTGCTGAAGAAATATATTTAATAGCATTTATTTGTTTTACACAAGATTAATTTACTAAATACACATATGTTTAAAAATAATTCATTTTGTAGCCATGATTATATGTATGAAAAAAATCAACAGAATCTGCACACTGATTAAATAACAGTTGACAGTAAATTGGCAAAATATAAAACATCCATTTGTAACTACAGATTGATGTCACTCAGAAGCATTCAAGAACTGACAAGAAGTCCCAAATGAAATTGGAACAAATAAAATCAAGATGTTATCAGGCCCAGGTGATACTACTACTCTTAGTAAAACATACTGGGAAACTAATTCATGCAGGAAATTGTTTTGTTCAGATCAGGCTTGGTGAAATGCTCTAGAGACTACAAGTCTCAGAGTGAAGTGTTCCCAATTTCTGTGTTTTCCACTACTGCAAGGGATGTAGGCTTAAGTGTGGTTCTGCCTTTAGCTCCTCTGCTGTGGTGTGGTGGTACAGCTGGGCAGGTGGAATGAGGAAGTCTAGACACTGTTTACCCTTTACCTGCTTTCAGGTGCTGGGCTGAAGCAAAACACCAGTATGATGTAATGGGGTGGAATAATGCAACCTAAGATGCAGGAGGTTGAAGATGGGGTTTCCTGACTCCCGGGAATCTAGTAATCAATGGAAAACTGCATATAGGAGTCAGGAAGACAGGACAGGCATCTCTGGTCCTAGGATAAGGAGTCTGGGCATGGGGGATCCCAAACTCCTGGACATCCAGATACTGCTGGGTCATGGAGAGTTGGAAATGGAGTTGTGAGCTGTGAGATGAGGATTAACCTAGGGACTGGGGGATTGAGAACTCTGGTTTAACATATTGATAGCTGTCCTTAACAAAGCTGTAGTTATCTGAGAGCTCAGAGGGGCCTTCTGCAGGAGACTTGTGGTACGACTGTGTAGACAAAGGATTTCTCCATGCTCCCCATGGTGATTCCTTCTGAAAGATTAGGTCAATTTTTACCTATACCATTTATTAACCATTTATCATGAAAAAAATGTGTGCATACCACCTCCTCAGGTTGGACCAGAGATTAAATACCTTTTGCAGGAAGGAATGTTCAGGAAGACACGGTTATTTGTTAAATCCTTAGGCCCTCCAGACAACTCATTAGCATGGAGAACCACAGGTGAAGTTTCCAATTTGAACAGTGTGGGATGTGTTCTAGGCTAGGAATCTGGTAAAGAACAGAAAGGCACCTACCTTCATGTGGGTGCCTGAGTGCTAGGGACTCTGAATATACTCAATCTTACCAAGTTTCCTGACACGGTCAATTGTCCCACACTTAGGAGTTTTTCATGGGTTAAAGTTCTTTATTCTTCCATACAAAACACCTTTTAACTACAGTGAAGACATTCTTTGTTCCCCTTGAAGAAGTTCTATGAAGGATATGTTGCCAGGATACTTGTTCTACTACACCTCAAAATTCTACTCCAGGACATTCATCTAAGTTGTGAAAACAGCTGATTTTGCAAATGGAAAAATATGTTAGGAAAATGGAATGAGCAGTAGTACTAAAAGTCTGTCCCTGAAAGTCAGTACCATGTAAAAAGCATAGGATATTACAGAACGTTACACAAACTGAAGGGACTGGTTCTATCTTTTCATACCAAAGCCTAAAAAAGAAAAAAGGTCATTGTTCCTAAGACTTAGGACTTTTGATAAATTTCTATTCATTTCTTCCCTACAATTGCTAACCTGATCTATTATTGGGTGTTTGTCTATCTATCAATCTATCTATCAACCATTTATTTACCTATTACTCTGACTGTATGGGATTTATTGAAGAAATACTAACCTTAAATGAACCAAACAATGAGATTCTTCTTACTAGAACTACAAAAAGAGAATAAATATCTATTGCTATGAACCAAATTAACACAAATTGTTCTCGTATTCATTATTTTTTAAAAACTCTACAAAGAAGAAATATAAGTTTCTTCAATCTTATACAGGATAGGCACAAAATGTTGGATGATGACTTATTTACTGATAAATGATTTAGTGCTTTTTCCATCATAAGAGGAACAAGAAAAGCATGCCTAATCTCTATATTGATATGTATTATAGAGTCCAGGGAAGCAAGATAAGAATTTCTTAAGTGTTCATACAATAAAAGACAATAAATAAAATATTTCTTTATACCTTATTATTTATAAAAATTCCAACTATTTCACACACAAAAACAAAAATGCTTCTAAATACCTAGAAACGCTTTAAAAATGTCCAGAAGCCAACATTAATGTAAGCAAAAGGCTCCTAGGACTGAACAGGGATGATATTAGCTGAAATACCCCAAAAGGGGAGAGAGAACCTGCAGAGACCATATCAAGAGGTTAGGCCCAGCCTCTGGTTGAGGTATGGGGACACCCACCCTTCCCAAATATTTTAACCCAGAGTTTCTCCTGTCTAAAGGGAAGAGGGGGACAAAGAGTGGAGCTGAGATTGAAGGAAAGGCCATCCAGAGACTGTCCCACCTGTGGATGCATCCCATATAAAGCAACAAAATCCAGTCACTGTTGGTGATGCAAAGTAGTGCTTAATAACAGGAGCCTGATAGAGCAGTGTCCTGAGAGGATCTGCCAGAGTCATACTTAGATAGATGTGGGTGTTTGTAACCAACTAATGCACTGAACACAGGGAACCCAATGGAGAAGTTAGGAGAAGGACTGAAGGAGCCAAAGTGGTTGGTTACCCCATAGGAAAAACAACAGTATCAACCAATCAGAACCCCCAGAGCTCCCAGGTATTAAAGCACCAACCAAAGAGTAGACAGGGAGAGACCCATGGCTGCAGCTGCATATATAGCAGAGGATAGCCTTATCTGGAATCAATAGGAGGAGAGGTCCTTGGTCCTGTGAATGCTTGGTGCCCAAGTGTAGGGGAATGCTAGGGTGGTGAGACAGGAGTGGGTCAGTGAGGAGGGGAGCACCTTCATAGCAGCAAGAGGTTGAGAGTGGGATAAAGGGGTTTATTTAGGGAAATTGGGAAGAGGGATAACATTTGAAATGTAAATAAATAAAATAACCGTTAAAACTTTTAAAAATTCCAGAAACAAACATTAATGTATAACGTTCGATTACATTTTATGCATTTTTATTACAATCAATTATAGTCCATGTACTACATAATATAATCAATTATATTATATATTTTAATTATTTATTATATATAATATAAACCGTATTTTTTTTGTTTTTTTTTAATCCTTATTAAATTGGGTATTTCTTATTTACATTTCGATTGTTATTCCCTTTCACAGATTCCCGGCCAACATCCTCCAACCCCTCCCCCTCCCCTTCAATATGGGTGTTCCCCTCCCCATCCTTCCCCCATTACCACCCTCCCCCCAAAAATCACATTCACTGGGGTGTTCAGTCTTGGCAGGACCAAGGGCTTCCCCTTCCACTACTGCGCTTAGTAGGCTATTCATTGCTACATATGACGTTGGAGCCCAGGGTCAGTCCATGTATAGTCTTTGGGTAGTGGCTTAGTCCCTGGAAGCTCTGGTTAGTTAGCATGGTTGGTCATATGGAGTCTCAAGCCCCTTCAAGCTTTTTCAGCCTTTCTCTGATTCCTTCAATGGGGGTCCCGTTCTCAGTTCAGTGGTTTAATGATGGCATTCGCCTATGTATTTGCTGTGTTCTCAGTGTGTCTCTCGGGAGAGATGTACATCCGGTTCCTGTCGGTCTGCACGTCTTTGCTTCATCCATCTTATCTAGTTTGGTGGCTGTATATGTATGGGCCACATGTGGGGCAGGCACTGAATGGGTGCTACTTCTTCCTCTGTTCTAAACTTTGCCTCCCTATTCCATCCTAAGGGTACTCTTGTTCCCCTTTTAAAGAAGGAGGGAAGCATTCGCATTTTGGTCATCCTTCTTGAGTTTCATGTGTTCTGTGCATCTAGGGTAATTCGAGCATTTGAGCTAATATCCACTTATCAATGAGTGTATACCATGTGTGTTTTTTCTGTGATTGGGTTACCTCACTCAGGATGATATTTTCCAGTTCCTCCATTTGCCTATGAATTTCATAAAGTCATTGTTTTTGATAGCTGAGTAGTATTCCATTGTGTAGATGTACCACATTTTCTGTATCCATTCCTCTGTTGAAGGAATCTGGTTCTTTCAGCTTCTGGCTATTATAAATAAGGCTGCTATGAACATAGGGGAGCATGTGTCTTTATTATATGTTGGGGCAACTTTTGGGTATATGCCCAAGAGAGGTATAGCTGGGTCCTCAGGTAGTTCAATGTCCAATTTTCTGAGGAACCTCCAGACAAATTTCCAGAATGTTTGTACCAGTCTGCAATCCCACCAAAAATGTAGGAGTGTTCCTCTTTCTCCACATCCTCAACAGCATTTGCTGTCACCTAGGTTTTTGATGTTAGCCATTCTGACTGGTGTGAGGTGAAATCTCAGGGTTGTTTTGATTTGCATTTCCCTTATGACTAAAGACGTTGAACATTTCTTTAGGTGTTTCTCAGCCATTCAGCATTCCTCAGCTGTGAATTCTTTGTTTAGCTCTGAACCCCATTTTTTAATAGGGTTATTTGTCTCCCTGCAGTCTAACTTCTTGAGTTCTTTGTATATTTTGGATATAAGGCCTCTATCTGTTGTAGGATTGGAAAGATTTTTTTCCAATCTGTTGGTTGCCGTTTTGTCCTGACAACAGTGTCCTTTGCCTTACAGAAGTTTTGCAGTTTTATGAGATCCCATTTGTCGATTCTTGATCTTAGAGTATAAGCCACTGGTGTTTTGTTCAGGAAATTTTCTCCAGTGTCCATGTATTCGAGATTCTTCCCTGCTTTTTTTTTCTATTACTTTGAGTGTATCTGGTTTGATGTGGAGGTCCTTGATCCACTTGGACTTAAGCTTTTTACAAGGTGATAAGCAAGGAACGATCTGCATTCTTCTACATGTTGACCTCCAGTTGAACCAGCACCATTTGCTGAAAATGCTAACTTTTTTTCCATTGGATGGCTTTGGCTCCTTTGTTAAAAATCAAGTGCCCATAGGTGTATGGGTTCATTTCTGGGTCCTCTATTCTATTCCACTGGTCTATCTGTCTATCTCTGTACCAATATCATGCAGTTTTTATCACTATTGCTCTGTAATTCTGCTTAAGTTCAGGGATACTGATTCCCCTGGAAGTCCTTTTATTGTTGAGGATAGTTTTAGCTATACTGGGTTTTTTGTTAATCGAGAAGAATTTTGAAATTGTTCTGTCTAACTATCTGAAGAATTGGATTGGTATTTTGATGGGGAATGTATTGATTCTTTAAATCACTTTTGGTAAAATGGACATTTTTACTATATTGATCCTGCCAATCCATGAGCATGGGAGATCTTTCCATCTTCTGAGGTCTTCTTCAATTTCTTTCTTCAGAGGCTTGAAGTTCTTATCATACAGATCTTTCACTTGCTTAGTTAATGTCACACCGAGGTATTTTATATTATTTGGGACTATTATGAAGGGTGTTGTTTCCCTAATTTCTTTCTCTGCTTGTTTCTCTTTTGTGTAGAGGAAGGCTACTGATTTATTTTAGTTAATTTTATACCCAGCCACTTTGCTGAAGGTGTTTAGCAGGTTTAGTAGTTCTCTGGTGGAACTTTTGGGATCACATAAATATACTATTATATCATCTGCAAATAGTGATATTTTGCCTTCTTCTTGTTCTAATCTGTATCCCGTTGATCTTTTGTTGTCTGATTGCTCTGGCTAGAACTTCAAGAACTATATTGAATGAGAAGGGATAGAGTCGGCAGCCATGTCTAGTCCCTGATTTTAGTGGGTTTGCTTCAAGTTTCTCTCCATTTAGTTTAATTTTAGCTACTGGTTTGCTGTATATGGCTTTTACTATGTTTAGGTATGGGACTTGAATTCCTATTTCCAGGACTTTTATCATGAAGGGGTGTTGAATTTTGTCAAATGCTTTCTCAGTATCTAATGAAATTATCATATGGTATTTATCTTTCAGTTTGTTCATATAGTGGTTTACATTGATGGTTTTCCATATATTAAATCATCCCTATATGCCTGGGATGAAGCCTACTTGATCATGATGGATGATTGTTTTGATGTGCTTTTGGATTCGGTTTGCCAGAATTTTATTGAGTATTTTTGTGTCGATATTCGTAAGGGAAATTGTTCTGAAGTTCTCTTTCTTTGTTGGGTCTTTGTGCGGTTTAGGAATAAAAGTAATTGTGGCTTCATAGAAGGAATTCCATAGTGCTCCATCTGTTTCAATTTTGTGGAATAGTTTGGACAGTATTGGTATGAGGTGTTCTATGCAGTTCTGAGAGTATTCTGTACTGAACCCATCTGGACCTGGGCTCTTTTTGGTTAAGAGAACTTTAATGACTGCTTCTATTTCCTTAGGAGTTATGGGGCTGTTTAAATGGTTTATCTGTTCCTGATTTAACGTCAGTACCTGGTATCTGTATAGGAAATTGTCCATTTCCTGCAGATTTTAAAGTTTTGCTGAATATAGACTTTTGTAGTAGGATCTGATGATTTTTTGAATTTCCTCTGATTGTGTAGTTATGGCTCCCTTTTCATTTCTGATTTTGTTAATTTGGACACACTCTCTGTGACCTCTGGTTGTGCTGCTTAAGGGTTTATCTATCTTGTTGATTTCCTCAAAGAACCAATTTCTGGTTCTGTTGATTCTTTGTATAGTCCTTTTTGTCTCTACTTGGCTGATTTCAGCTCTAAGTTTGATTATTTCCTGCTTTCTACTCCTCCTGGGTGTATTTGCTTCTTTTTGTCCTAGAGTGCTTAGGTATGCTGTCAAGCTGGTGATATATGCTCTCTCCTGTTTCTTTCTGCAGGCACTCTGAGCTATGAGTTTTCCTCTTAGCATAGCTTTCACTGTGTCACATAAGTTTGGGTATGTTGTACCTTCATTTTCATTAAATTCTATGAAGTCTTTCATTTCTTTCTTTATTTCTTCCTTGACCAGGCTATCATTGAGGAGAGCATTGTTCAATTTCCATGTATATGTGGGCATTCTTCCCTTATTGTTGTTGAAGACCAGCTTTAGCCCGTAGTGGTCTGATAGGACGCATGGGATTATTTCTATCTTTCTGTATCTATTGAGGCCCGCTTTATGACCAATTATATGGTCAATTTTGGAGAAAGTACATGAGGTAGTGAGAAGAAAGTATATCCTTTTGCTTTAGGATAGAATTTTCTATAAATATTTGTTAAGTCCGTTTGGTCCATGACTTCTCTTAGTCTCTCCATGTCTCTGTTTAATTTCTGTTTCCGTGATCTGTCCATCTGCAACCTGTGGTTAGTTTTCACAAGTCCCCTTAACCCAGTAAAATCAAAACCCAAAAAACCACACATGGTATGCGCTCATTGAGAAGTGGATATTAGCCCAAATGCTCAAATTACCCTAGATGCACAGAACATATGAATGTCAAGAAGGATGACGAAAATGTGAATTCTTCACTCCTTTTTTTACAAGGGAACAAGAATACCCTTGGCAGGGAATGGGGAGGCAAGGACACTACATATTCATCAACGGAAAAGTCCACCAAGATGAACTCTCAATCCTAAATATCTATGCTCCAAATACAAGGGAAACTACATACATAAAAGAAACCTTACTAAAGCTCAAAGCACACATTTCACCTCACACAATAATAGTAGGAGATTTCAACACTCCACTCTCATCAATGGACAGATCATGGAGACAGAAACTTATGTGACACAGTGAAAAGAACAGGTTTCCAAGAGAAAATAGGCAAACTTAGCAAAACAAAATGCAATGGAACAAGATAAAATCCCTCATGTGTTAGTCTGGGTTTCCATTGGTGAGAAGAGATACCATTACCAAGGCAACTATTATAAGGGATAATAATTAATTTGGTGCTCACTTACATGTTCAGATGTTCAGCCCATTATCCTTTCATTCTGTCAGGAAGCATGGTAGTATCCAGGCTGACACAGTGCTGAGAGAAAGCCTAGAGTTCTACATCTTGATCCAAAGGCAGTCAGGACAGGACTGTCTTCCTGACATCTAAAAGGAAGGTATAAAAGCTCACCCACAAAATGATACACTTCCTTCAACAAGGCTACACCTACTCCATCAATGTCACACCTCCTAATAGTGCCACCATACCTTATATTTGAGGCTGGAGGACACAACCTGATAAGAAGAAATATGTCATAAAAAAGCAGGCAAATGAGTCAGAGACACACATGTTCCCAATGTTAAGGTTCCACAAAAATACTAGACTAACAACTATAACATATATGCAGAGGACCTGGTATAGAATTAGACAGGACATGTACTTATGACATTAGTCTGTGTGAGTCCATGAGAGCCCTGCCTAGTTGATTTAGTGGGCCATATTATCCTAGTATCCTCCATCCTCTCTGGCTCGTACAGTCTTCCCTGCCGAATTTCTGTGAGGTTCCTGGAGTTAGGAGGGAAGCAACCATGAAAAGCTTCAATTTAGACTCTTTCTTTCAAACATGTCTGTGTCTCATCTGCTGTTTGAGGAAGCCTTTCTGATGATGATTGCTACAAGTACATAAAAATATCATTGGGGACCATTTCATTGATTTTTTTTTTCATTTTCTTTTTTTTTTCCTTAACCAGTCATGTTTGTTTTTACTCTAGGTCTCTGGGATACCCATTCTCAGGTTCCTGACCAGCAGACAGTATAGAACATGAGAATCCTCTCCTGGGTGGACCTCAAGTTAAACAAGACATTCATTGACCACTCCTATCTGCAAGATGTGCCAGGGTAACTGTCATGGACGATATCATATTTTTTTTAGAAATTTTCTGCAGGATAGGATTCTTTCAACTTTCTTTAGAATATCATTTGCCATAATGACTTTCACTTTAATGTAAAGGAATTACACAACTGTATGTTACTGTGGCTTAATATCAGGGTCATGCACATACTAATTAATGTTCTGTCACCAAACAACATCCTCAGCCCTAGAGAGTGAGAAACCTAAACTAAATTATTGATTACCACAGGTCTAAAAATTCAGGAATCATATAGAATACACAATAGCATAATAACAAAGACAGTACCAAAATCTACCCATAAGGAAAAACGTTCATTCTCTATATGGGTCTGAAACAGAGAGAGAGAGAGGGGGGAGGAAAGGGAGGGAAGGAAAAAAAAAAAAAGCTCTTAGAGGAAACTACCTGTGGAAAGCAAGAACAATCTTAAGTGTACTCTGGTCTGAAACATAAAAATGAAAATAATGTGTAAAGTGAAGATGTCAAAAGAAAACACAGTTGACACTGTGGGAAAATGTATTTATTTATTTGTATACTCACCACAGTTAATCCAAACTTAATAACCTAAAACAAGAAACAAGTCTCTATTAATTGATGATAAAAGAAACAAACACTCCCCATCCAAGAAAACCCTCTACTGTTGGTTAGAATATGCATAATTGGTTACTTTTATCAAATATTAGTTGGGATATAATTCTGAAGGACATTTTTGCAGTATATTTTAAAGATAAAAGTGGACTGACCTAACAATAATCTGTTTAAAACTGTAAGAAATATTTGAACTTTGGCACAAATAAACATTTATACATATGTTTACCACAGGATCTATGTAGGAAAATACTAACAAGTAAGGAACTGAACATCAATACCTATTACTCAAGAATATGAATAGATGCTTCAGCACTTAAGAGCACCTGTTGATTTTTCAGAGATCCTTATTTGAATTCCTAGTGCCCACATAGTAGTTAAAAATTGTGACTCCTGTTTCACAGCATCTGATGCCTTCTTCCGTTCTATAAAGGCTCTTGCATGCATGTGGGTAAAACATCTATGCAATAAAAGAAATATAAATAAATCATTATAATTATTAAAAAGGAGAGATATTAGTGACTTGTGGTACATTGATATTATTAACTGAAATGTAATAGAAACAAAAATATAATTTTGTTTGTACTGATATGGTTAAAAATTACCAGAGGTAAAATAATTTTAGAACAATACATACAAGATACTGCAATTTAAAATAATATTTAGGTATACATACTTGCAGACATTTTTGTATATGTTTATGTATGTTTATATACATGCAAATGCAAATATATTTCTATAAATATATTTCTATAAATGCATATGTATGAAAGTACATGAAGGTTTGTGCATGTGTATACATAAGTACATAGGCAGCATTTTGGAAAAACATATATGAAACTTAGTGTTAGCTACCACTTAAAGAAATACATTCATTTAGGAAAGGAATGTATGTGAACTTTGAGGAAATACTAACTTTTTACTCTTTAGCAGTTTGATTTGTTTCAATATTTTAGAGTGAGAATATAGTAGTACTTGGCTAAGAAAAAATTTTAATCAAAATAATAAAGTGAATATGAAATTTGGAATTGAATCAAAGCATAATAAATGACAGGAAGTTCTAATAATGTGAAATGGCTGTCACTGACAGCCTTTTAGATATGATTTAAAATTAAACCAAAATGATCAATCACACCTTCTATTAGCAATAAAAGCAATAGTTTACACATTTTTAAGTAAGATTTTCTTTTTTGTCATGATTCTGTAATTTTACAGCCACGTCTTTTTCAACCAAAAACAACCTTAATAAGCATCCCAATGCACTAATAAATTAAATTATTTAATCTCACCTAACACAACATACCTCAACATACTAGATGGTTCCATATTTAAAACTATAAGTGTTTCTTTGTCTCAAAGCAATCAACTACAATAAAAAAATGGCATTTTTCATATTCATTTCCTGTCATAAGATTAAATGTTCAGTTTAATAAAACACAGATGACATAATAAATGTTAATTTTCATTACCACAAGTGTTTATGCTAGCCATAATTCATAATAAACCTTATTTAAGCAATTACCTAAAGCAAACTCATTGATTCCTTATATTTTTGTACCTATATTCTGCCCAAAGCTATTTAATGTCTTGCTGGAGGTACAAATATTGTTCCTAAATATTATACTGAATGCAGTATGAAAATCTTTTAAAATATATTTTTGACGTATGCAAATGGGGACACTACCTCCATTTGTTAATTTTAAAAGTACAAATATATAATTACTCCATAACTCACTATCTAAACCTAATCTGTTATAACATTTTTATGTATTATCCTTATTTGCTTATATAATTAGGATCTTATAAGTAAAAAATTATGCATAATGTTTTTTGTTCTTTCTGTTTAGAAGTATATAGTACAGATAATCCTCTACTATAAATTTTTAACCACCCAAATATTTAATAACTACATAGCTGTCCTTTAGAATTATATGAAGCAGCTAGTGAGAGTAAACACTTTGTAGGGATGGTAACATCTTTGCTAAACACTAATATTTTGTGTTGTTAGGTTGGCATGGCTAGTGGCAATCAAAGGAAAATAATTAACCAGAAAAAAATATTTCACACCTTCAAATTAACAAAGAAAATGGAAATTGATAGGAAATAGAATGTAGTTCAGAATGACTAATGTGCAATTTTGGCAGTCAGTATGAAGAAGAAATAATCTCAGATTGATGAACAATAGCCAGATCATGAAGAAGATAGGTATACTGTACTAGACTTAATACTACACACAATTTCATTTATGTCTTGAAGGAATACATACAATTTCATTTATGTCTTGAAGGAATTTACATTCTAGGTTAAGAGTTTGAAGTTTATCATTAAGGCAACTGATGTTAGACTTGAGTATCCAATAAGTGATTTTAGTAGGACTTGTCAGTCTTTAAGAAAACCCTGGTTCATTCCCAGAACCCACATGAGGGCTTACAAATATCTGTAATTCCATTTTCCAAGGAGCTGATACCCTCTTCTGACCTCTATAGGATGTAAACCACACATATCTATCCTGCTTTTTAATCTAATTTTTCTACCTCATTAATTTTAAAATGATAAATTATGTAATCTAGAACAGTTTAATTTTAATGCTTTTAAAATTGGGAGTATTTAGGAAAGTTAGTAAGACAACAAAGTTGCTGGCTTTTACTACACATACTTTTGGGAGATGTTAAGTGAACTACTTAAGTACAGAAAAAAACAAGGCAAGAGATTGTTTTCCTGGAGTAACTTTGAACAGTAGGCCATTAGTGGACTATCTAACACCTAATGGAAAACAGAGAGTAGTGGAGGGAACTTTAAAAAGACAAGTTTTAAAATCTACTTTCAGAAACTACTCTGTAGAATTGGCTCTGGAGCCATATGAGATCTCTGGAAGAAAACATATAAAAACATAAAAGTAGACTGGAATTGATAGCAATGTAAATCTGTAGTGTGCTAGGATTTCAAGGCAACAATAATATGTTTTAATTTGTGAAAATTAGAATTATATGTATAACTTACAATTAAAACTTAAGAAACACAGAGTAACATTTTAAAAAATAAAATAGAAAAATAATTCTTATCTATACCTAATAGATACATTAGTATCTACATTACTTTCTTTCCCAATTTCTGCATGGAAAATGGATAAATGGATAAATATTTTCATAACAACCATGAGTATAACCTCTCTTAAACAAGTGGACTATATTTAGATATCATTAGTATTTAAATGTCTGGGTAAGCCAGGTTATGTGGATGACAGTATGTAAGAATAAGTTTGATGGTTTTGAACCTAGACTTTAAAGTCTGAGCCATCAGAGAGTTATGGTGATGGGAATGGGTGTGTGTGGATCAGGTGTAGGTAGCAGGCTGGGAGAGTGAATGGAAATCATTCAAGTTGGTAGAAGGGGGAATAGGCACGTTCAGGGAGCCTATGATGTTGATTCCAGATGAGACTTCTAGCAGTGGGAGATTTGCAACCTGAAGTGGCTAGCTCCTATAACCATATAGAACTCATAGGAGAGTGATAATGAAAGCAATCCACCCACAAAATTTTGCACTCAAATGTGTTCTGCCCACAAGATGTGTAGGAATAAAGATGGAGCATAGTTGAGGGGAGTTCTCAACTAATGACTGGCCAAACTTGTAATCATCTCATTGGCCTAAACCAATCTCGGACACTATTAATGACACTCTATTATCTTGCAAACATAACATAACTGTCCTCTGATAGCTCCACTGATTAGAGGATGAAAACAGCCAAACATTAGATGAAGTTTGGGGAATCTTGTAAAAGAGTTTGGGGAAGCATTGAGGGACCCAAAGAGGATAGGAACTGTACAGAAAGACCAACAGAGTCAAATAACCTGGACTCTGGGAGCTTCCAGACTCTGAACCACCAACCAAAAACCATACGTGGACTTGACCAAGCCTACCACTTTCAAATATATAGGAGATATTTAGCTTGGTCTTCGTGTGGGTCACCCAACAAGTGGAGCAGGAGCTTACCCTGATTCTGTTGCCTTCCTATGAATCCTGTTCTCCTAACTGTGCTGCTTTTTCTGACCTGCAGTAATTTGAGGTGCCAGGGTGGGTTTGTTCCCAGAGGTGTTCTCGAACTACTTAGAAGAGAAGGGCAGAGAGAGATGGGGATCTGTTTGAGGGGAAGACTGGTGGAAAAGAAGAGATGTGAAAAGGATGTAAAGTGAATATATAAATTAATTAATGTTAAAAAAGAATAAGTTAGATGAAAAAATGAACAAAAAACGGTATTCAAGAATATTAGTATTGTGGAACTCAAATGTAAAAAACATACCCTAAAAAGTGATAACTGCAGAAAGCAGGGGAGAAGAAAGAGTCATTCTTTTTATGCAGAGAAAGATAAGATTTTTCAAGAAGACAAATATTACATGTGTCAATTTCTGCAGACAATTAGCCAGGTAAAATTTCTGTGGAAAATTGCTTATGGGATTTGGTATTTCTAAGCTCAACGTGAAATTTCTAGAAGGAACTTTAGTGAACTTACTATGGGAGAGACTTGACTGTCACAAACTGAATGGACAGTAATGTAATGATAGCAGACAGTACTTTTGAGGATCTCTAATGATTTTTAGCAGGGATAACTTGTTCCTTAATCCATGTTTATCAAGCATTCATGAAAAAACTATAAGCTTAAGTGTTCTATAATTTTTTAGTTTTGTAACTGATTTTGGAAGTGGAGCTAAACTTTTGCTCAGTACAGGGACAATGATAAGGTTTAAATAAAACATGAAAAAATGTACACAGAGTCTTTGTTAAGAGAAATTCTTTCAATGCTCATTTTCAGAGATAACTGAATAAAAGCACTAATGGTAATTATGTTGGAGAAATTACAGAGATTTTTTTCTTTTCTGTAGTGTCTAATTTTCTAAAATACATTTTGTTAATTTTATAATGTGATGTTTAAATGCTTTAGAAATGTTAGCATAGAAATATCTACCACAATGTGAAACCTCAGCTTATTAATATGAATCAATATCTTTGATAATAAAGTACAGTTTAATTCACAAATATTAACTTACATTGTCAAACACAGACCTATAACAACAAATTTTTATTGTAATACATATTCAAAATGAATCTAGCATATACATTTCTGATATGACTGCAATTATAAATGAATGAACAAGTTAAATAAAACTATAAGAGAATGAATGAGACATTGAGAAACTGACTGAACATAATTTATGAATTTGCATAAAAGCATTACTCAGGACTGTTGGTCTAGTTCCAATTCTACCATATAATATATCAGTCTCTCTTATTCTCTCTTAACTTATTGGTGAAATGTAGATGATAATGAATGTGCCATATACCTATCAGGGGAGATTCGTTTGTTTGTATTTGTTTGCTTGCTTTTTTTTTTTTTTTTGGTTTTTTCTTCTTTTTTTTCAGTTTTTGTTTTGGATGAACAAAGCATTTCAGAAACAGGCCTTATTACAAACCAGTGGTAGACTAGAACTTCTGTACATCACACAAGGAAGGTATAATCAAAGAAATGTATGCATAAAAATTAAGACAGTATTAAAACACCTTAATGAAATGTGAAGTGGTTATCCTCAATGTCCCATAGTGGCTATGAGGTGAGGTCAAATAGTACAAAACTAGGTTGATGTGTTTAAGGTTTTGAATTTGCTCCTCAATAAGGGGATGAAGATTGATTAGATCATAAAGGGAGAAAACTTACTGTGATTTTTCTGGTAGGAAATGTGAGGGAAGAACATTCACTACTTCCCAGAAGAAATGGAGCAATTTCTTTTATTGGTAGATTGAGGAAAAAAAGAACATGCTTATCTATGCTCCATAGAGGTGTTCCCATATCTGGGGTTGTAGTGGCCCTGGACTGTACAACTATGACCGTAAGTTCAAGTTGGACTAGTAAATGTATCTTCCTAAATAGTAATCCATTTTTGGCATATGTAGAAGCTGTGTTCTATCTTCAAGTGTTATTGTGAATAGTCAGTTTTTCCATCTCTCTCATTTGTTCCCAAGATTTAGTACAGAAGACTTGAATTTTGCCTATTTCTTTTACTCTTGAATCTCTAAGGCATTCCTTGTAAGTCATCTCTTAAAGAGCCAGTAATATAGTAATATAGCAGAAATTCCTCACCATTAGCCCTCCTTTTCTCAACTTTCAAATGACTATTCTCAAGCAAAGAAAATACTGAGATGATGATCTTAACATACATCAGAGATGTTTGCCTTTTACTCTACCAAATTCCAGCTAATTCATACTCATTTATTTTATGTCGACAAAACCCTTGACTAATTTTAACTTCTATAGCACTATATCATCGACTATGAATATGGTCTCCAAACCATTGTAAGAAAAATCAGTTCACAAAGCTTTTCTTTTAAAATTTTTATTTAATATCATCAATGGAACTATATGCTGGTAAATATATTTCTTCAAATTTATTCATAATTACAGGTAACCTCCATTTGGAACTTATGCATTTTTAAGATTAAGATAATAAACACCTATTTTTACTACACAATCATACCTGTGTTGAGTAGAGTAAAAAAATATCAGAAAATATCAGACGTGGAAGATGTAAACTCAGTTGCTACATCACTGGTATGGCATGCATAAAGCTCTGAGTATTGCATAAAATAATTGTGCTAACACATGCCTAACTTAATACCACTCAAGTAAAAACAAAAGATAAATATACTAAGATCAGTCTTGGCTACATAGCCCAAGTTAGTGGTTACTCTGCTTGCATGAGATCTTGTCACAGCATAAAAAATGAAACTATCATACATTGTACTAAGTTCTTCAGAATATTGAAAGCAATTGGACCTTTAATTTCATTGTTGTCAATTTATTAGTAAGGATTATGAAGTCCAGAAACTAGATGTAACTATTTTGTTTAATTTCAACAACAGGATAGATTTGTATTTTATCTAACTTATTTTGAATAGATTATAAAGTTGTTATTTTTATGTAAGGCTTCGGAAACTCAAAATAATGGTTTTTTATTTCATGTATATTATATCTATTACTTCATGTCATTTTACTAATAAGAATCATTTAAATTATATTATCATGTCAGTTTCTTTAGAGATTCCTTTATTTTGGACACCTAGGCTACTTCTATATTTGATGGTCAAGAATAAAGTTGTTGTAGAGGAATTTTAATCTGGCAACATGGCTACTTTGGCAAGGAATCACTTCTAAAGACTTCTTTTTAAATTTTTTTATTGGATATTTTATATACTTACACTTCAAATTGTATCTCTTTTTGTGGATTCCCCTCTACACTCCCCTCTTCCATCCCCCTCCCCTACTTTTATGAGAGTGCTCCACCTCACCACCCTGGCATTCATATACACTGGGGAAATCTAGTCTTCACAGGACCAAGGGCATCACTTCCTATTAATGTCAGACAATGCCATTCTCTGGTATATATGCTGCTGGAGCCAAGGCTCCCTCTATGTATATACTCTTTGGTTGATGGTTTTGTCCCTAGGAGCTGTGGGGTATCTCTTTGATTGATATTGTTGTTCTTCCTATGGGGTTGCAAACCCCCTCAGTTACCTCAGTCCTTTCTCTAAATTCTCCATTGGGGACTCCATTCTCAGTCCATTGGTTGGCTGCAAGCAACTCCTCTGTATTTGTCAGGCTCTCGCATAACCTCTCTTGAGACAGCTATAACAGGCTCCTGTCAGCAAACAACTATTGGCATTAACAATAGTGTCTGTGTTGGTGTTCTGTCTAAGCTCCACCCCCACAGCTACCTAGCAACAGCCAGGTAAGCTCCTCCCCACACTTACCTAGCAACAGCCAGCTGTGCCTGACACTATGTAAGGGGCTGCTTGCTCCCTCCTCACTCTCCCACTTTCTCTCTTTCTTTGCTCTCATGCCCTCTTCTCCTCTGTCCCTGTTCCTTCTCTCCCCATCCCTCTTCCCTCCACGTGCTTTAGCCTTTACTTCTCCCCTCTTCTACTCTTCTTCTCTCACTAAACCTCTCCACATGGAACCATGTTCATTTGGTGTTTTCTATTTGGACATGAGCTGAGATTTAAACCCCAACAGTGTAGTTTTGGTGGCTGAATATGGAATGGATTCCCAGGTGGGGCAGTCTCTGGCCTTTACTTTAGTCTCTGCTCCACACTTTTTACCCATATTTCCTTTAGATAGGAGCCCTTCTGGGTTAAGAATATGGGGATGATTGGGTTGTAGCATTGCCCAATCAGGTGCCTTGAATAACCTCCAGATAAGGTCTCTACAGGTTCTCCCTCCTCTTTGTAGGAAATTTCAGCTAGTCTTATCCCTGTTGGGTCCTGAGAGCCTCTCGCTTTCATGACATCTGGGACTTAATGGTGACTACCCCCAGTTTTTTAATCCCCATTGCTACACACCTCTCTTCAAATTTCTGAACTTCTATATATTATCCTTGTCTCCTCCCATACCTTATCCTGCCCCCTTTTTCCACTGCCCCTCCACTCTTCCTCCCAAGGCCCTCCCACTCTCTACTTCCCGTGAATATTTTGTTTCCCCTTCTTTATTAAACATTTTTTTGTATTTTTATTTTTACATTTCAAATATTATCCCCTTTTCCAGTTTCCTGTCTACAAACCCCCTATCCCATCCTCCCTCCTCCTTCTTCTATGAGGGCGTTCCCCTATCTATCCACCCACGATTTCTCACCTCCCAACCTACAATGGGGATCCAACCTTGGCAGTACCAAGGGATTCTCCTCCCAACAAGGCCATCCCCTGTTACATATGCAGCTGGAGCCGTGGGTCTGTCTATGGATGGTGGCTTAGTCCCTGGGAGCTCTGGTTGGTTGGTATTATTGTTCTTATGGGCTTGCAAACCCCTTCAACTCCTTTAATCCTTTAACTCCTCCAATGGGGACCCTATCCTCAGTTCAATGATTGACTCCAACATTTGCTTCTGTATTTGCCATGCTCTGGCAGAGCCTCTCAGGAAACAATGTATCAGGTTCCTGTGAGCATGCACTTCTTGGCGTCAGCAATATTGTCTGTGTTTGCTGGCTGTATGTATATGGGTTGGATCCCCAGGTGGGGCAGGCTCCGAATGGCCCTTCCTTCAGTCTCTGCTCCAAACTTTGTCTCTGAATCTCCTGCTTTGAATATTTTTGTTCCCCTTTCTAAGAAGGACTGAAGCATCTGAACTTTAGTCGTCCTTATTCTTGAGCTTCATGTGTATGGATTATATCTTGGGTAATATGGGCTTTTGGGCTATGATCAACTTATCAGTGAGTGCATATCACAATGATATTTTCTAGTTCCATCCATTTGACTATGAATTTCATGAAGTCACTTTTTAATAGCTGAGTATTTAATAGCTCCATTGTATAAATGTGCTACATTTTTCATATCCATTCCTCTACTAAAGGGCATCTGGGTTCTTTCTAGCTTCTGGCTAATTATAAATAAGGCAGCTATGAAAATAGTAGAGCATGTGTCCTTGTTATATGTTGTAGCATCTTTTGGGTACATGCTCAGGAGTGGTATAGCTCATCCTCAGGTAGTACTATGCCCAATTTATTGATAAACAGCCAGACTGATTTGCAGGGTGTTTGTAACATCTTGGATTACTACTAGCAATGGATGTCCTTATTTCTCCACATCCTTGCCAGCGTCTGTTTACACCTGAGTTTTTGATCTTAGTCATTTTGACTAGTGTGAAGTGGACTCTCAGGGTTGTTTTGATTTGCATTACCCTAATGACTAAGGATGTTGAACATTTCCTTACATGCTTTATGGTCATTCACTATTCCTCAGTTGATAATTATTTAGCTCTGTACCGTATTTTAATAGGGATATTTGGTTCTCTGGAGTCCAGCTCTGTGAGTTTTTTGTGTATATTAGATATTAGCCCTCTGTTTGATGTAGGACTGCTAACGATCTGTCCCCATTTTGTTGGTTGCTGTTTTGTCCTATTGACAGTGTCCTTTGCCTCACAGAAGCTTTGCAATTTTATGTGGTCCCATTTGTCAACTTTTGATCTTAGAACATAAACCTTTCTTCTTCAGACACCCCTCCCCGTGTGTCCCTGTGTTTAAGGCTCTTCCCCCATTTTCTCTTCTATTGATTTCAGTGTATCTGGTTTTAAGTGGGGAATCCTTGATCCACATAGACTTTAACTTTATACAAAAAGGTAGGTATGGATTTATGTGTATTCTTTTACCTATTGACTGCCAGTTAAACCAACACCATGTGTTGAAAATGCTGTTTTCTTCCTACTGTATGGTTTTAGCTCCTTTGTGAAAGATCAAGTGAACATAGGTGTGTAGGTTCATTTCTATTCCATTGATATACCTTCATGTCAATTTACCAATTCCATGCAGTTTTATAACTATTGCTCAGTAATAAGCTTGAGGTCAAGGAAGGAAATTCCCACAGAAGTTCTCTTTTTTTGAAAAAAATTCTTTACAACTGTATTGTTCTTTATCTGGCACAGAATATCTTCATGTTATTTTTTGATATTTTTTATTTAAATTTCAAATGTTATCCCCTTTTCTGGTTTCCTGTCCATAAAAACGTTATCCCATCCCCCATCCCCCTTCTTTGATTGTGTTCTCCCACCCAACCACCCATCCCTTCCTGCCTCTCCACCCTGACATACCCCTATACTGGGGGGAGGGGGTTCCTAAATTCTCTTATTGTTGAAAATAGTTTTTGCTATCCTGGGTTTTTTACTTTCTATGTTTATTTAATTATTGCCCTAATTCCAAACTGGCTGACCAAACTGACTGAACTACCTTCAGTCTACCTGCACTACTCTTAAATAGGTTTTTCTCCTGAGAGTTAGGTATGGTATCCTATCTCTGGTGCATAGTGTCAAATCTTTCTCTGGTTCATCACTCTTTCTGCCATTAATTAGATATGACTTTCAAACATGGCTTCTCTGAACTCATGAACAAACTCAAGTCCACTGCTTACACTCTTAACTCAGTCATGCTCTCTTTCCATGTGCTAATCTTTTAAATGCTTCTCACATATGAAACAAAATTATCCCTTCAAAACTAGTAAGAAAGTGTTTATTCTGGAACCACAGTTATAGAATATAGAATTATTTCACCTTAAATGTCATAGTCATATAACTCATATAAGATGAGAGGTTCTAGTAACAGAACAAACAAATTAATAAATTTGAACACTTTTCAAATATATTGATAGAACTTTAAGTAGGTGGGTTACAGAATTAAACTGGTAAATCTCAGATATAGATCACAGATGCTACTTCAGGTATTACACTTCTTTTAATGTCACAACGATTTTAGCCTCAAAGATATGTGTATATGTTTGCCCTAGGTTCATTTTTGTACCTGTGATTAAAATTCTCTGACAAAAAGCAACATAGGACCAGAAGATGTTTGCTTTTTTTAGCTTACAGTTCTGGGCAATAACCCATTATGAAAGAGAAATGAAGTCAAGAAGTCATGCAACTATTCTCATCACATCAAGTGTCAAGAGAAGAGTGAAATGAATATCCTCAGGCTACCTGCTTTTCACTTATTCTTTGTTTATCTAGCTTTCTCCTGACCTTTATAATTCAGGATCCTTTGTAAAAAGAATTCTGCTGTCTACCATGAGCTATTATTTCTACATCAATTAACAAAACAATCCCCCAAAGACATCCCCACTGGCTAGCATGATCTAGATAATTCCTCAACTGAGTCTTTCTTTACAGTTTATTCTAGACTGTAGCAAGTTGACATTTAAAACTAACCATCACAGAAATAAATGGTTCTTAAGCAGACTAAAGATGGCTCATGATAATTTGGCTCTGGGCTTATAACATTCCAACCTCTGCTAATCTTTGAAATTCTAATCAGTCAATTAGCCTTTACAGTTACAGCTCTTTCCAGGAACCCTCATGCACAAAAGCTTTTCAGTGCATTATATTTAGAGATATAAAGATATAGAAATAGAGATATTACTTTTCTTATTTTAGATCAGCCAAATTTTAAAGGAATATTTTTATATAAAAATATACAAATTTTATAATATCAGGTTAATGTACAAATGTGAGGGTTATTCTTGGTTGTCAACTTGATTAACTTTAGAACTAACTGAAACCCAAAATGCTGAATATACCTTTGAGGGATTTTAATTTATTAAATCATTTGAAGTTAGCAGATCAACTTTTAATCTTAGCCAAAACTTCTATGGACAGCCCCAATAAAGGACATAGAAGAAGTAAATTTGCATTTTTGCCTCCTCCTTCTCCTCTCCTCCTCCTTCTTCTCCTCCTCCTCCTCTTCTTCCTCCTCCTACCCCCCTTATTAAGAGTTAATTCCTTCATTGACATTGTAGCCTACTTTTTCAGGATTCCAGTATACACTCATATTCAGCTGAGACATTCGACCTTATAGACTGAAGAACTACTAGATTGCTTGTCATTCTATTCATAGGTAGTCAATGATTTACTAGCTGGACCACAGACTATAGAACACTCTAATAAATTTATACATTCATAATAAAAACATAGATATGTATAAACATACATACATATGTATAGATTTATTAGAGTTAGAGATTGTTTTGGTTTGAATAAGAATGGCCAATGGGAAGTGGTATAATTAGAAAGTCTTGTTGGAAGAAGTGAGTCATCGTGAGGGTAGGCTTTGTATTATTATGCTCAAGCTCACACAATACAGAATAGAGACCTTCCTCCTGGCTGCCTTTGAATCAGATATAGAACTCTCAGCTCCTTCTCCAACACCATGTGCCTGCACAATGTCATGCCACCATGAGGAAATTGAACTGAACCTCAGAAAATGTAAGCCAGCCTCAAACTAAATGTTTGACTTTATTAAGAGTTACCTTGATCATGGTGTTATTTCACAGCAAAGAAACCCTGACTGAAAGAGAGATGTTGCTGCTCTTTGAGGTCAATAGCATCCAGGCCCTAAGTAGAAAAGGCCAGGTGGCAATACTGAGTCTCCAAAGCCAAGACAACCATAGTTATTCTAATGTGTAGTATAGGTAAAGCAATGTCCATGATGTCCTGATCAATAATGGAAAGCAGAGATGAAGTGATTTTTATGATAGCATGACTCATCTCATATGTGCTTTTCATACTGGATTTTCAGTCATGGTCTTTCCAATTATGAAATAGATAAGAAGCCTACTAGCTTTTTGTTGATCTAAATAAGCAGAAAAATTCTCAAACACTCAAGAAACATGTCAAAAGGAAACCTCAGTCTAGGAAGCCAGTTTCCAGATTTGAGCTGGTTTGCAAAATTCCTTGAATGCAAAGATAGCCAGATCCCTGTGAAGAAGAATTTCACTGAAATAGCTAATTTTTTTGCATTTAGACTTTCTCTATTTCATCACAAGATTTGCCTAAGGCCTTTTACAAAGGTAGCTGTATACCAGGGAAAGCAAAACAATCTGTCTTTCTTAAGTATATTAAATACTTGTTCATAATAAACACTAATTTCCATGGGACCCCAAGAATATTGTGCCCCTCCAGTTAAAGTATGAACTTAGCTAAGGTTAGGTGATTAATATAGTTTTGGCTAGTGTCTAGTATACAGTGTGTCTTGTGTCTCTTCACAATCATTCTGTAGCTATTTACCCAGTATCTGAATGAATAATTAGTATAGATTTACCTAGAAGTTGGTGGAATTCCCACACTGATTACTTGACTTATGGTGTAAAGACCATTATGGTTTTAGGCCAAAGGGAATACATAAGAGCTGCCTCTTCCATGGAATATAATGAATCAAAGACAATAGCACATTTCAGGAAGGATTGCATAAATTTTTGTCACCAACAAGGACTTGAAAGTTTCAAGGATCATAGTTCCCATTGCATCTCTTTTTAACTCTTGTCTTGCCCATGTAGAAGATAGATAGAATGAGGAGAAAGAGAATTGACTATTGAAAACTTAATAAAGTAATGACTCCAATTGTATCTCACAGGCAAGATGTGATATCCTTACTTAAGAATACTGGCACATCTCCTTGTACATGATATGTAGCTATTGATCTAACAATGCTTTCTTTTTAGTACCTGTCCATAAGGACTTACCAAAAGCAATTCTCTTTCATTTGGCAACGCCATGGTTAGACTTATACAGGTTTTACCTCAGTGATTTGTTTACTTCAGAGCCCTGTGTCATAACAGAGATGGAAGTGTTTCTGCCAGGAGACACCACATTTGATTGAACTTAGAGCTCAGACTTTTTACTGGCCACTTTGGGTTTATGAAGGCTTTAAGCCAGTGGCTTTAAACCTTTCTAATATTGGAACACTTTAATATATTTCCTCATGTTTTGGTGATCTCCAACCATAAGGTCGTTTTAATTGGTGCTTCATAATGGTAACTTTTATACTGTTATGAACAATAATGTAAATATATTTTTGGAAATAGTGGTTTTTCCAAAAGGGTTGTTATGTACAGCTTGAGAAAAGTTGCTTTAAGCTAACAGACTCAGAAAAATAACAGTGTCAGCAGTGATTATTGATCCTGATTACCAAATGGAAATTGTATTACTTCTCCATAATGTAGGTACAAAAGATTAAGTCTAGATTTCAGAGGGTCCTTTAAGCATGTTTTGATTCTACAATGTCCTTTGAAAATGAGAAACTACAACAACACAATTAGGAAAGATTACAAGGAAACATACCCTTTAGGAATGAAGTTACTAGTCATTCCTCAAGGAAAGGAATCAATCCTGATGAGTAGTTTGCTGAGTGAGTGTGAAGGAAATATAGAACATGTAGTAGATGAAGGACGTTCTAAGTACCAGCTAAAGAAACAAGCCATTTGGAAAATGAAGATTTAAATTGACAATAATGTTTGTGTCATATTTTGTTAAGGATATATTTGTATAGCTATTACTGTTTTCATTTCTTTATCAGGTACTATAACATCAATTGAGAAGATATTAATGGTTATTGTGTTTAAGTTTTAAGATTCTACAAGAGTGTCCTCAAGGAACATTGCAAACTTTTTAAAATTTTAATTGGTTATTTTATTTATTTACATTTCAAATGTTATACCTCTTCCTGGTTTCTCCTCTGCAAACCCCCATTAGTGCTCCCATACCCACCTACCTACTCATAGCTCACTGCCCTAGCATTCCACTTTGCTGGGGCATGGGGCCTTCACAAGACTAAGGGCCTCCCCTACCATTGATGCCAGATAAGGACATCCTTTGCAATTTATGCAGCTGGAGCCATGGATTCCTCTACATGTACTTTGGTCTAAGCTTTAGTCCCTGGGAGCTCTGGTGGGGTATGGTTGGTTGATATTGTTGTTCTTCCTATGGGGGTTCAAACCCCTTCAGCTCCTTCAGTCCTTCCCCCAACTCCTCCATTGGGGTCCATCCTCTCAGTCTGATGGCTAGCTGTGAGCATCTGCAGATGTATTTGTAAGGTTCTGGCAGAGTCTCTCAGGAGGCAACTATATCAGGCTGCTGTCAGCAAGCACTTCTTAGCATTAACAATAGTGACTGCTTTTGGTAACTGCATATGGAATGGATCCCCAGGTGGTACAGTCTCTGGATGGCCTTTCCTTCAGGATCTGTTCCCCTCTTTGTCCCTGTATTTCCTTTCCACAGGAGCACTTCTGAAGGAAAGGCCATCTTTTTTTTTTTTTTTTAATTTATAAAATGCTATGGTTGCTCATGTGATGTCAACAATGGTACCAAGGGTACCTGGAAGAGAATGGGGGACAAGAGATGTGACAAAGGATGCCAAGAGAAGAGTCTGATCAAGGTGACAATTTTATTTTTTCTCAAGGCTGAATTTATACCTTAACAGGGGTAACAGAGAGAGGGGGGAAGTGAGAAACATTTACACAGGCCAAGGACACAGTACTCACATGGTTCAGTTGATGTCAACAGGATGTTGGTTTTTCAGAAAGGTCACAGGTTTGTCATATCTATTAGTTAGCAGGACGTTGGTTTTTCAGAAAGGTCACAGGTTTGTCATATCTATTGGTTAGCAGGACGTTGGTTTTTCAGAAATGTTACAGGTCATCACGTTGGGCATCTTGACATCAGATGTATTTCTCAGCAAGATCAGAACTTTATCATATCATTATTCATCTTGACCACCAGATTTGTATTAGTCTTCTGCAGCTGGCTGGGGATTTTCCATGAACCCAGTCATACTTAACTCCAACCATAAGATTAACATCAATAATGAAGGGTTTCAAGGGCATCGCTCCCAACAATGTAATAGTTACATCATATTATACATAATTATATGGTTAAATTTATGCATTTCTGATTTTATAAAATATAGTTATATCATGTTAGGCATAATTAAACCTTGAAAAAATGTAACAATTTTATGGCTATATGTGGGACAGTTGAAATTATGAACTGTTATTGTTTTAATTTGAAAAATTATGTACATATAGAAGACATAACTGTGTGATGATAAGTGTGGATTTTTTAATTATTTTTGGTTTTGTCAAATAGACTACATCTGGATTAATTAGAATACGTTGCGTTAGAACATCTCGGAAGGGTTTTTCATTTTTCTTTAAGTTTTAAAATTATTTACTTAGCAACCCAGTATCAGCACTTCCCTCTTTTCCTCAGCAACATTTCATATAAGTCTTCTCCCATTCCACCTTCCTCTTCTCTGAGAAGGGAAGGACCCCTCTGGATGTCACCCCTAATTAACACTTCATCTCTCCCTGCCCCGACACATCCTCTCCCATTGAGGCCAGAAGGAGGTCCATTGGGGGTAGAGGATCCACAGGCAGATAGGTAACAGGCTCATGGACAGATCTTGTTCTAGTTGCTGGGGGCTCTTAAGAAGACCAAGATGCTCTTCAGCTACACACATGCAAAGGTCCAGCCTGTACTCCCACTTTGCTTAGTGATTGAGTCTCTAGGAAGCCCCAGGAATCCATGTTAGTTGACTCTGTGGGTATTCCTGTGGAGTTACTGTTCACTTGGGTCCCTCTATCCTTCTCTCAAATCTTTCATAGGATTCCCAGAGCTACATCTAATATTTGGTTGTGAGTCCATGTATCTCTTTCCTTTGGATACTGGGTGGAGCAGCTCAGAGGACAGTTTTGCTAGGTTCCTCTCTGCAAGCATAAGATAGTATCATTAATGGTGCCAGGGACTGATTCTTGCCCAAAGGATGGGTCTCATTTTGAGGCAATCATTGGTTGGACGTTTGTGTGTGGGTTGCTGCCCTTTTCCCAACACTGAGAGTCCTGCCTGGCTACAGGAAGTGGCCACTTCAGGATCCATATTCCCTACTACTAGGTGGCTCAGCTACATCCATCCCTATAGACTCTCTGGGGTAATTCCCCAGTCCAGGTGTATGGTACTTCCTAGAAATTGTCCCCATATACTCCCAATTTTCTTGCTCTCTCTACATAATGATCCCCTCTGTCCTGCTCCCCTCCCCATCCTCTCTACCACGGAGTTTACTCCTTCCATGCACCTGCATTACCTATTTTCATTCTCCTTCTTAGTAACATTCAACCACCATCCTTTTGGGCCCTCTTTATTATTTAGCTTCTTTGGGTCTGTTGATTATAGCATAGTTATCTTGTTCATTATGAATAATATCAAATTATAAGTTAGTACATACCATACATATTCTTTTGGGTCTGGGTTACCTCACTCAGGATACTTTCCGATTCCATTTATTTGCCTATGAAATCCATGATGTCCTTTATTTTAATCTTTGAGTAGCAATGCATTGTGCAAATGAACTACATATGCTTTATCCATTCTTCAGTTGGGAGGGACACCTAGTTTTCTTTGTTTTTGTTTTTGTTTTTGCAGTTTCTGCCTATTGCAAATAAAGCTGTTATGAACATAGCTGAGATTGTGGAACATCTTGTGGGTATATATATCCTTCAGTGCTATAGTGGATCTTGAGATAGAACTATTTGTAATCTTCTGAGAAACCATCAAATTGATTTCCAGAGGGGTTATACAAGTGTTTTGTTCAACCAGCAGTGGAGGAGTGTTCTCTTGGCCTAACAGCCTCTCTGTTGTTTGCTGTCCTCTAAGTTTTTAATCCTAGAAATCCTGATGGATGTAAGGTGGAATCTCAGAATCATTTTAATTTGCATTTCCCTGATAACTCAAGATGTTGATAATTTCTTCAGTTGCTTTTGACCATTTGCGATTTATACGTTGATAATTCTATGTTTATTTCTATACTTCTTTTTAAAATTGTTTTTGTTTTCTGGTTCCTCCTAGGAACCATCACTGTCCACCACTGTCCACTACTATTGTCAACCACTGTCCACCACTGACCACCACTGTCTACTACTGTTGTCCCTTACTGTCCACTAGTGTCCACCACTGTCCACAATAGTCCACTAATATCCACCACTGTCCACCACTGTCCACTACCATTGTCCAACACTGTCCACTACTGTTGTCTACCACTGTCCACTACTGTTGTCCAACATTGTCCACTAGTATTGTCCACCACTGTCCACTACTGTCCACCACTGTTCAGTATGGTCCACTACTGTTGTCAACCACTGTCCACCACTGACCACCAGTGTCCACCACTGTCCATCAATGTCCACAACTGTCCACTACTGTTGTCCACCACTGTCTACTACCATTGTCCTCCACTGTCCACCACTCTCCACTATTGTCTTCCACCACTGTTCACTACCATTGTACACTACTGTCAACACCAATGGCTCAGGCACTAAGGTCAAGAATTAAGAAATGGGACCTCATGAAACTGAAAAGCTTCTCTAGGTCAAAGGAAACAATTGTTAGCACAAAATGATGCTCTACAGATTGGAAAAATCTTCACTAAGCTTACATCTGACAGAGGACTAAGATCCAAAATATACAAAGAACTCAAGAAGACAATGGTAGTGGTGGACGGTGATGGACGATGCTGGACAGTGGTGGACAATGGTAGTGGACAATGTTGGACAGTGGTGGACAGTGATGGACAACAGTAGTGGAAAGTGGTGGTCAGTGCTGGACAGTGGTTGACCAGAGTAGTGGACAGTAGTGGATGATGCTCGACAGTGGTGGACAGTAGTGGATAGTGGTGAACAATGGTGGACAGTGGGAGACAGCAGTGGACACTGGGTAATAATGGTGGATACTAGTAGACAGTGGTGGACAGTAGTGGACAGTGATGGACAATGTTAGTGGACAGTGTTGGACAACAGTAGTGGACAGTGTTGGACAACAGTAGTGGACAAGGTTGGACAAAAGTGGTGGACAGTGTTAGACAATGGTAGTGGACAGTGTTGGACAGTGGTAGTGGACAGTGATGGACAATGGTGGACAGTAATGAACAATGTTATTGTACAGTGTTGGACAACAGTAGTGAACAGTGGTGGTCATTGGTGAACAGTGGTTGAAAACAGTAGTGGACAGTGATGGACGATGATGGACAGTAGTGGACATGGTATACAATGGTGGACAGTGGGAGACAACAGTGGACAATGGTGGACAGTAGTGCACAGTGGGGGATAACAGTGGACAGTGGTGGACAGTGGTGGGCAGTGGGAGACAACAATAGACAGTGGTGGACAGTGGTGGGCAGTAGTGCACAGTGGGGTATAACAGTGGACAGTAGTAGACAGTGGTGGAGAGTGGTAGACAGTGATGGACAATCACCGTCCACCACTGCTGTCCATCACTGTCCACTACCATTGAGCACAATTGTCCACTACTGTTGTCCACCACTGACCAACAATGTCCACCACTCACCTACCATTGGTCCAACTGTCCACTAAAATTCTTACTAGCTGTCACCATTGTCCACACGCTGTACCACTGTCCACCAATATCCACCACTGTCCATAAGGTTGTCTACCACTGACCATACCACTATTTGCCACTGTCCACCACTGTCCAAAATGTCCACTACTATCCACTACTGTTGTCAACCACTGTCCACCACTGACCACCACTGTCCACTACTGTTGTTCATTACTGTCCACCACCGTTGTCCATCACTCTCCATTATCATTGTCCACCACTGTCCCCTACTGTTGTCTGCCACTGACCAACAATGTCCACCACTGTCCACTACCGTTGTCCAGCACTGTCCACTACAATTGTCCACTACTAGCCGCTACTCTTGTCCACCACTGTATACTCCTATTGTCCATCAATGTCCACCACTGTCCACTAAAGTTGTCTACCACTGACAACCACTATTCACTACTGTCTACCACTGATCACCACTGTCCACAACTGCCATCCATTACTGTCCACCAGTGTCCACCACTGTTGTCCATTACTGTCCACTATTGTTGTTCATCACTGTCCACTATTATTGTACACCACTGTCCACTACAATTGTCCACCAATTACCACCAATGTTCACCATTGTCCACCACCATCCACTACCACTGTCCAATATTGTCCACTGCTGTCGTCCACCACTGTACACTACCATTGTCCACCAATGTCCACCATTGTCCACTAGAGTTGTTCACTATTGTCTCCCACTGTCCCCCATTGTTCACTACTTCCCACCACTGTCCACTACTGTTCACTACCATTGTCCATCACTGACCACCACTGTCCACCACTGTCCACCTCTGTCTACTGCAGTTGTCCACCACTGTGCACTACTGTCCCCCACTGTCCACTAGTATCCACCACTCTCCACCACTGTCCACTACCATTTTCCACCACTGTCAACTACCATTGTCCACCACGGTTCACTACTGTACCCACTGTCCTAACATTGTTCACCACTGTTCACTACTGTCCACCACTGATAATTACTGTACACTGTTGTCCCCCACTGTGCACTACTGTCCATCACTGTCCACCACTGTCCACTACTGTTGTCCACCACTGTCCACCACTTTTTTCCATTACTGTTGTCCATTACAACAGTAATGGACAGTGGTGGGTCAGTGGTGGACAGTAATGGAAAACAGTAGTGGACAGTGGTGGTCAGTGGTGGACAGTGGTGGACAACAGTAGTGGACAGTGGTGGACAGTGATGAATTGTGGTGGTCAGTGGTGGACAACTTTAGTGGACAGTGGTGGACATTGTTGGTCAGTGGTGGACAAAAGTAGTAGAAAATTGTGGTCAATGGTAGTGGACAGTGAGGGAAAACAGTGGTGGACAGTGATTGTCCATCACTGTCTACCACTGTCCACTACCACTGTCCACTGATATACTCCACCGTGCACTGCTATTATTTACATACTATTTTCCAACACTATACACTGTCCAATATATACTTCTATTTTGCAACACTATACTCCACTGTCCACTACTGTCCACTACCGTTTTCCACTGTACACTGTACAGTGGACAGTTGTGGACAGTGGTGGATAGTGGTAGTCAAGGATGGACAATGATAGTGAACAGTAGTGGGCAGTGGTGGCAGTAGTGGATGATGGGGGCAGCGGGGGACAATAATGGACAACTCTAGTGGACACTGATGGACATTGGTGGACAATGGTAGTGTAGAGTGGTGGACAACAGCAGTGGACAATAGTGGATGGTGGTGGGCAATGGTAGTGGACAATCTGGATATTGGTGGACAGTGGTGGACAATTATAGTGGACAGCAGTGGACAATTATAGTGGACGGCAGTGGACAATGATAGTGGACAGTGATGGACAAAACTAATGGACAGTAATGAACAAGAGTGGTGGACAGTAATGACGAGAGTAGTGGACAGTGGTGGTCAGTGGTAGACAGTGGTTGACAACAGTAGTGGATAGTAGTGAACAGTGGTGTAGAGTAGTGAATAGTGGTGGCCAGTGGTAGAAAATTTAGTGGACAGTGGTGGACATTGGTGGACAATAGTAGTGTACAGTGGTGGACAACAGTAGCAGCTAGTAGTGGACTACTGCTGTCTACCACTGACCACCACTATCCACTACTGTCCACCACTGTCCACTGTTATACCCCACTGTGCACTACTGTCCACCACTGTCTACTGTTGTCTCCCACTGTACACCACTGTCCATTGTTATCCCCCACTGTGCTCTACTGTCCACCAATGTTCACTGTTGTCTCCCACTGTCCCCCATCATTCACTACTGGCCACTACTGTTTTCAACCACTATCCATCAAAGACCAACTCTGTTCACTGATGTCCAAGGCTGTACAATAACATTATCATTATAGTCCCCATTGTCCATCACTGTCCCACCATTGTCCAACACTGTCTACTACTGTTGCCCAACACTGTCTACTACTGTTGCCTAACACTGTCCACTCACCTTGTCCATTACTGTCCACCATTGTCCACTAGCATTGCCCACCCCTGTCCTCTGCCATTGTCTAACACTGTCCACTACCACTTTCCGCTACTGTTGTCCAACACTGTCCATGACTGATGTCCAACACTGTCCACTACTGTTGTCCAACACTGTCTACTAACATTGTCCACCACTGTCCATTACTGTCCACTACTGCTGTCTACCAATGGCCACCACTGTCTACTACTGTCCAGCACTGTCCACTGTTATACCCCACCATGCACTACTGTCCACCACTGTCCACTGTTGTCTCACACTGTCCACCATTGTATACCATGCCCACTACTGTCCACCACTGTCCAGTATCATCCACTACTGTCCACTACTGTTTTCAACCACGGTCCATCAATGAGCACCACTCTTCACTACTGTGATCCAACACTGTACAATAACATTGTCCATTACTGTGCACCATTGTCCATCCCTGTCCACTACCATTGTCTAACACTGTCCACTACCATTGTCTAACAATGTCCACTAGCACTGTCCACTACTGTTGTCCTACATAGTCCACTACTGTTGTCCAACACTTCCACTGCTGTTGTCCAACACTGTCCACTCACATTGTCCATTACTGTCCACCACTGTCCATCACTGTCCAGTACCCTTGTCCACCACTGTTCACTACCCTTGTCCACCACTGTCCACTACCACTGTCCACTACTGTTGTCAACACCATCTACTACTGTTGTCCAACACTGTCCATCACTGTCCACCACTGTCCACTACTGTCAACTACTGCTGTCTATCGCTGACCACTATTGTCCACCACTGTCCACTGTTATACCCCACTGTGCACTACTGTCCACCACTGTCCACCACTGTCTAATGCTGTCTCCCACTCTCCACTACTGTCCACTGTTATCCCCCACTGTGCACTGCTGTCCACCACTGCCCACTGTTGTCTCCCACTGTCCACCAATGTACACCATGTCCACTACTGTCCATCACCGTCCATCACTGTCCACCTACTGTTTTTCAACCACTGTTCCTGTGACCACCACTGTTCCTACTGTTGTCCAACACTGCACAATAACATTGTCCATTACTGTCCACGTTCTAACACTGTCCACTACTGTTGTCCAACACTGTCCACTATTTTGTCCAGCATTGTCCATTAACACTGTCCATCACTGTCCACTACTGTCCACTAGTGCCGTCTACCACTGACCATCACTGTCCACTACTCTCCAACCATTATCCACCATTATCCACCACTGTCCACTATTGTCTCCCACTGTCCACTACTGTTCACCACTATCCACCATAGTCCACCACTGTCCAACATCATCCACTACTGTCCACTACTCTTGTCAACCACTGTTCAGCACTGGCCACCACTTTCCACTACTGTTGTCCATTACTGTCCACCACTGTCCAACGTTGTCCACTACCATAGTCCACCACTGCCCACCACTGTCCACTACTGCCCACCACTGTCCAGCATCATCCATCACCATCCACCATTACCATTGTCTTCTTGAGTTCTTTATATATTTTGAATCTTAGTCCTCTGTCAGGTGTAAGGTTAGTGAAGATTTTTCCAATCTGTAGAGCATCATTTTGTGCTAACAATTGTTTCCTTTGACTTAGAGAAGCTTTTCAGTTTCATGAGGTCCCATTTCTTAATTCTTGACCTTAGTGCCTGAGTCATTGGTGTTCTGTTCAGAAATATGTTTCCTGTCCCAACGACTTCAAGGCTATTCCCCAATTTCTCTTCTATCAGATTTAGTGTATCTGGTTTTACATTGAGGCCTTTGATCTATGTAAAGTTGTGTTTAGTGCAGGGTCGTAAACTTAGGCCTACATGCAGACAGACACACAGTTAGACCAGCACTCTTTGTTGAAGATGGTCCACATTTCCATTGAATGGTTTAGGCTTCTTTGTCAAAAATCAAATGACCATAGGTTTTTGGATTTAATTTCGGGTTTTCAGTAAGATTCCATGGATGGATGTGTCTGTTTCTATACAAATAACATGTAGTGTTATTTACTTTTGCTGTGTAATATAGCTTGAGTTCAAGGGTAGTCATACCTCCAGAAGTTCTGTTGTTCAGGATATTTTTAGCTCTCCTGAGGGGTTTTTTGTTTGTTTGTTTGTTTTGTTTTTTTCTGTTTTTTGTTGTTTGCTGTTGTTGTTTTTCCATATGAAGCTGAGAATTGTTCTTGCAATACCTGCAATAAATTGGATTGGAATTTTGATTGGAATTGCATTGAATCTATAGATTATTTTCAGTAAGATTGCCATTTTCACTCTGTTTATATTCTACGAATGCATGAGCATGGGGGAAACTTCCAATCTTCTGATATCTTCTTCAATGTCTTTCTTCTGAGACTTGAGGTACTTGTCATTTATATTGTTCACTTCCCCAGAGTTACTCCAAGGTATTTTGTACTGTGTTGCTATTGTGAAGGTTACTGTCACTGTAAATTCTTTCTCAGCTCTTTTATCACTTGTATAGAGCAGGCCTACTGATTTCTTTGAGGTAATTTTACATCCAATGAGTATGCTGAAGGTGTTTATCAGGTTTAAGTGTTCTCTGATAAAATTGTTGGGGTCATTTATGTATACTATCATGTCATTTGCATAGGGATACTTTGACTTCTTTCTAATTTGTACCCATTTGGCCTGGGTATATTAGTCTGGCTGAAATCTGTGGTGCCTTATGGTCTGCTAGACCTCTGTCCAGGCCCTTCTAGATTTTTGGGCATCATATGAGAAATCAAGTGTACTTTTGTTAGGTATGCTTTTACATATCTTGTCCTTTCCTTCTTGCTGCTCTTAAAATTCTTTCTTCGTTCTGTATACTTAGTGTTGTGATTACTATGTGATAGTAGAATTTTCTTTTCCAGTCAAATCTATTTGGTGTTCTGTATGATTCTTGTATATTATTTCTTTCTTTAGGTTAGGAAACGTTTCTTCTATGATTTTGTTGAAGATGTTTTTTGGCCCTTTGAATTGGGAATCTTCACTCTCTTCTATTAGTATTAGTCTTAGGTTTGGTCTTTTCATTGAATCATGAATTTCCTGGATGTTTTGGTTTAGGAGCTTTATGCACTTTGTATTTATTTGACTGTTGTGTCAATATTTTCTTTGTTATCTTCTAGGCCTGCTATTCTCTCTTCCATCCTTTGTATTCTGTTGATGATGCTTGCATCTGTAATTATTGATCACTTTTCTAGGTTTCCTCTCTAGGTTTGCATTTTACATTGGAGCCTTTGATCTATGGAAAGTTGTGTTTTGTGCAGGGTGGTAAACATAGACCTACATGCAGACAGACACACAGTTAGACCTGCACTCTTTGTTGAAAATGGTCCACATTTCCACTGTATGGTTTTAAAGCTCACAGCTAATAAACACCTTCAGCATACTCATTGGATATAAAATTACCTCAAAGAATTCAGTAGGCCTGCTCTATACAAGTGATAAAAGAGCTGAGAAAGAAGTTACAGTGACAGTACCCTTCACAATAGCAACAAGTAGTACAAAATACCTTGGAGTAACTCTAATTGAGGAAGGAATTATTTATTGATTCTATTTCCAGTTTTAGATCATGGATGGTTTTGTTCTATTCCTTCACCTGCTTGGTTGGGTTTTCTTGTAATTCTTTAAGGGATTTATGTGTTTCTTCTTTAAGGACTTCAACTTGTTTACCTGTGTTCTCCTATATTTCTTCAGGGGAGTTATTTATGTCTTTAAAATCCTCTATCACCTTCATGAGATGGTATTTCTGAGTTTGAGCAGTAGGGTCTACTAAGTTAGCTCTGGGACGGCCATGGCCAGGCAGAGGAACCTTGTCTCAAAACAAACAAACCAAAAAGGTAAACAGACAAACATAGAAACATTATGCTTACTATTAGCAACACTTTGCCACCTATTGTCACAATAGCCTATTCCATACCAAACCAATGTTTTATTTTTGCTACACTGAGGTAATAAGATAAAGGATCAGGGTGACCAGACTGACCAGGCTGACCAGGTTGACAATAAAGTTGTCTTTCTCCTTGCTCTTCAAGTTCCATTAGCTCTTCATACACTCTTACTCCTGTGTCCATGTAATCAACATAGTAAATGTGTTTTAATTAGAAGCTTCAGCAGGGTTGGCAGGAGATGTCACACATACTGGAGAATTTACACAAGAGGGCTTCATGTGCTTATTCAGAAGGTTCATTCATGTCCACTCCAGGGTAACTATTTATTTTAGAATATTGAACCACAAATGAGTATAGTTTATATTTCAATCTGTTTCTAAGTTAATTGTTTATGTTCAAGCAAATCACTTAAAAAATACTGATCAGAGCTGGAGATAGAAGCTAGAGAGTAATTTTTATGGCCAGGACATAGAAAATATTTTTAAATCTTAAACTCTTTTGGATCTAGAAATATCTGTGCTTCTGTTAACAGTTTTCCTTGCCAGAGCCATAATGCCAAAGTATTTGGGGGTCTTTGATTGGTGTATTGTTTATTTGTTCCTTTTAAGTGTAACTGCAAAGAAACTACATGAGGGAGTGGTCACACACACCCTAATCTCAGTTTCAACTATAAGTCCTATTTAAAAATAAGAGCTAACCTAGCAGCTCATTGTCATCCTGTTGGGAGACCAGCTGTTGCTATATAGGAGCTCTGCTTCCTTCCTATAAAAATAGTCCTTTCTAAAAACTTACTTACTTTCCCATTAGCCTTCCAATTAATTCACAAGACAAAAGACCTAGCAGCCATTTTACCAGGATGGTCATGGTGGCTGTTGATTTTAGGGGACCCTAGCCCCCATGAGCTATACTTTACTGAGCAGAGAAATCGTAATTTGTTTTCATGAACCCATGCTTTCTCCCTGTAACATATCAATCAATGTTCTTCTTCTGATTTTGATTTTGTTCCAACTAACACACACCATTATGACTCTTAATGACAAAATTGCTAGTTTCAAATAATGTGTCATCCTAGTATTATACCCAGTTTTTCTATTCATATGGAAATATTTCAGTGAGATGGAATTGTTTTAGTTTTGATGTGATTATTTAATGACAATAGAAATAACATGTTATGAAACAAGATGATTATTGACAGTGACACAGGGGGAAATCAGAGTCCTCTTTGGATGTTCATATTCTTGTTAATAAAACAAGAAAGAATTCAAGATAAAGCTTGGAAATAATTTTATTAGAGCTTCAAAGAAAGATTCACAGTTAGGTACACTGTAAACTTGAGCAGCTGCCTGGAGGAAATATAACTGGATGAGGGAAAGAAAAAAAAATGTAATTTGAATTATCTGCATTGAGGTCTTTTTCATGTCAGCAGTCAGTAGGGCTGGATTGTTAGCTTTAGAGGGAAAATTGAAAAGTTCAAAGTATTAGAATAAAACATATAGAAGTTCTGTATAAGACCTAAAAGACACAAAATAGAAAATAAAACGTGTACATTTCTGAGTAATATTAGACCTTGTTGAATATCACCACTACTTGTAAGGACTTTATTAATGAACAGTAAGTTTGGGAAGGAAAAACCAAGTATATTATGAGAAAACCTATTAATTCTACCAATTTCTTTAGCATGGTTTGAGGTGAAACAACCTTCTTAGTGATGGTTCCTTTTTCCTGAGGTTTGGCTCTTTGGCCAGGAGATAGACTGGCCCAACAATAAAGTCAGGGTTCTACGTAGGCCATAGTTTCTATTTTCTAAACAAGAAAATTTCTCTCAAGGAAATTTTATTGCTATTCTAACAATAATATGTGGCTTCTGTTTTTTGTTTTTTTTTAAATGTGAGTAGTTAAAGCATGTCATGTATCAAACACTTGCAAGTACTTATCTCAAAATACAAGTAGCATTAATTTATTACTATAGTTAAATATTTTTCATTTGCTTTGTGTATATACTGGTTGTTAAATATAGACATGGATTAATAGCCTTTAAAAATATACTAAACCATATGGCTGTTTTTGAACATGCAAGTAAAAAACATGTGTATTCAAAGAAAGCTAGGTGAGGCATAATCTTTACTGAAGGTCTCAAAAAAGAAAAAAAATATGTTCTCTTAAAAGTCAGTTCCTATGCTGATGGTATCTTTTATTCTATATTTTGAAGTCATATGAAACCATATTTTTCAAGATCTTGTAAAAATGTACCAAAGAAATATTTCAATATCCAATCTTTTTTGTTTTAATTTTCTTACATTATATTTTGTGCAATATTTCCCTATATTCTTGTAATTGGCCTGAAGGAAATTGTCCATAATAATCATAATAACCACCTCTGATCCCATGTTTTACTATTAAATTATTGAAACAATAGACACAAATGATTTGGAAGTTTCTCTGTAGTTTTATACAGAGAGAAGTGAAATACATTTATTACTAGCCATAGGAGAAACTTGTCTCCTAAAAATGATTTACATAATTCTAGTGATTTCCTCATAGGATAAAACTGAAACGCGGATGATGAAGATTTACTCGTGGGCCTTGCCATATCTTGATGAAGTATTTTGCCTATCTTTTGCATTCTTTGTAAGCCCAAACTTCAAGTCTGAACCTAAGGATGTAGTGGGTTGCTATTCTATCTTGTCTCTCTTCCAGATATGGCATTTTAAAATATATTTCATTAATTGCTCTCTGATTTTAATTTTTTGTTCAATTTGCTTGTTAAAGGTAAGTTGCCAAATTTTGTTTACTAGAGCTGTTAAGGCTCATAACCTGAGCAGTTTAATCATAATTTTACCACTGATATTCAAACAATTTGCCCCAGTTTTGTTAATAGAGTCAGGGAATGAGTCACTAGCAGTCTGTTTAATATATTAGCACCCCAAAAGACTATTATAGGAGGATTAGGCATAATGTATAATTTTGAAAGTTCAGAGGACTGAACGTCTTGATAAGAATAGAATAAAGTAAATCATCAAAAGGTAAAGCAGGAACAATGAAAATAAACAGTTCCATACTGACCAGACACAAAAAAATTATCTTGTTTCTACTGGATATCCTAACTAGAAGCCTAAAGTGCCAGAAATATTTCTGCTATAGACAGTATCTTAGTAAGGTGTTTGTTGCTATGAACAGACAAAATGACAAAGGAACCTCTTATACGGACACCATTTACAGGTTCAGAGGTTCAGTCAATTATCATGAAGGAAGAGCATGGCAACATCCAGGCAGGCATGGTGTAGGAGGAACAGAGAGTTCAACATCTTGTTCCAAAGGAAAACCAGAGAAGACTAGATTCCAGACAGGTAGGACAAGGGTTTTAAAGCCCACACCCACAATGGGACACCTACTCTAATTGGCCCATACCTTCAAATAGTGCCACTCTGTGGGTTAGGCATGCTCAAACCACCACACACAGTGAGTGACTCATGCTTTTGTTGATATTTTTTAATATTCTTGTATATAAAAATCTAATGAGCACAACTACCTTCAAACTATGTGTGATCAAAAACTTCCCTGGCCCTTGAAAATGTGATATGGTGCCCTACTTTATTCATTAAGATGAGGAGGCATATTGACATTTCAAAAACAAACTTGCACCCTTAGAGAAAAATTAGTAAAATAAAAAGCCCTACTAAATAGTAAACAAAGCCCATTTTTAATAATTTTCCTTTACATAGGAGTTCTGTGTGCTTTCTCTTTGTAATAAATTCTACTATAAGCATTCTCGCCACTTAAACTGCCCATTATATTTATTCTTTGTCATCTATAAAATTCATTCTTTGAGCTCACAAGTCAAAGAAACTAGAGCTGCTAACTTATATGGAGTCTATGGTGACCATATACTTTTAGCAACCTGACAACTGAGTAAAGCTGATCTGAGACAAAAATGACTTTCTCATACTCACAAACCTCTATTTCTTCTTGTACTGATTGTATCGTATCAGACTATGATATGCGTAGTCTTGCTTATATAATTGTCTTTCCACTTTTTAAAATTAATATAACACTAATTTTAATTTTCTTCCAAGAAAGAATTCTTAGCTTTATGATATATACCACTATTTGAGTCAAACAGAAGTGTTTGAGAAATTTAAAATAATGTAATATTTCAAAGTTAAAGTCATGAGAGGAATACTTTGATTAAACTGGTAAACAGACTTTCAATAAAGTTGGTTCTTGGATCAGCAAGATTCTTAAGTGAGTAAAGGTGATTGCCACTGATCTAAGGTTAACCGCAGGAACCAACATGTTATTATGTGAGGACTGACTCCTTTATGTTCTTTGATATTTACATGCTTGTTGTGAGAAACCTAAATTTCTTTATTTATGTAATTTTAAAAGTTTTAAACATAAATCTTTTATATCTTTTTTATTTTAGATATGAACATCATAACATTATATACTAATAGTTTTGCTTTTACTTCTGGAATTTTTACTCTACCTGTTTTATATTTAGGAACAGTCAACGTACTATATATACAACCACAAAATTGCAGTGTTAAAATGTTCTACTAACTTATGAAAGAAAAGAATACAGCCAAGTCTGTGTTATGCTTTGTCATTGTATATTTAAAAGCAGTTTGAATATACTCAATTGTAATGCACCAAAATAAATATTCAGATGTTGTATTCACTCTGGTAGGAAAAAAAAACTATGCAAGGCAAAATGAAAATAACAAAATTTCTTTTAAAAATGATTTATTCACCACCTCCCAGAAAGCCCTTGCTGTCTAACTCCATTTTAGGCAATGCAGCGTTAATAAACTGCACTCAGTTGATATGCTCCGCTTTCCAGCAAATAGCTCTGTCTCATTTCCTATTGATCACTCTGGCATCAGGGACCTAAGGCCAAGCTGGTACTAGGTACCCAGAGGCATGATTAACACACCAATTCCAGAGGTTACGAAGAACGTAAAAACCCCAGGACCTAAAGATTTGGTAGTCACCAGAGCCCTAGGCCACTCAGGCCATAAGAAATATAGGAAAGAAAAATCAACAGGAAAAAAAAAATCCAAAACCAATGCATCCAACAAATATCAACTCAGACATCAATATCTAAACCTATAATAATCTTAAAAACCAGATGGCTAAAGGCCAGCAAAAGAGCACAATCAGTAAGAGGCAGGGCAAAATGTCACTACCAGAGCCTAGACATCTTACCACAGCAAGTCCTGGATAGCCTAACATAGGTGAAGTGTAAGAAAATTACCTTAAATCCAATTGTATGAATATGGGAGAAGGAAGATGCAAACAAACAGGTGAACGAAATGAATAAAATTGTTCAAAACCTAAGTAAAAACAAAGAAATAAAGAAAACACAAACTATATGAATCCTGAAGCTGGAAAATCTAGGTAAGAGAACAGTCACAAGTTTTACTAATAGAATACAAGAAATGGAAGAAATAATCTCAGGCATAGAAGATATGATGGAAGAAATTGATATAACAGCAAAGAAGATGCAAAATCTAAAATTTTTCTAACACAAAACATCCAGGAAATTTCACTCTCTGAAAAGACCTAATCTAAGAATGACAGTAATAGAAGACGGAGAAAAGTTTCAGGTCAAAGGCCAAAAAAATATTTTCAGTAAAATCTTGGAAGAAAATTTTTCTAACCTAAAAAAATGCTATGTGGCCTATAAATGTATAAGCCTACATAATATCAAATAGATTGGAACAGAAAACAAAATAATCTCTGCATGTAATAATCAAAACAATAAATTCACAGCACAAAAGAAAATATATTAAAAGCCTCAAGAGAATATGGCCAAGGAACATACAAGGCAAACCTATTAGAATAACACAAGACCTCAAAACAGACACTCTAGAAGTCAGAAGGACTTTGGAAAATATCTTGTATTCTCTATGAGACCACAGATGCCATCACAGACAACTATACTGAGCAAAACATTCAATCAACATAGATGGAGAAAATGAGGTCATCCATGACAAATCCAAATATAAATACTATGTTAAGATCAACCGGAACAAAGGACAATAATCAATAAAGGGGACTACAAGAAAATAAAAATATTTTGCAGGCTAAGGACACCATCAATGGGACAAAAGAAGCCCACAGAATGGGAACAGACTTTCACTGATGTTACATCTGACTGAGGGCCAGTGTCCAAAATATATAAAGAACTCAAGAAGATAGACAACAACAACAACAAAAAAAAACTGAAAATGGTTACAGAACTAAATAGAGAATTCTCATCCTAGGGATTTCATAGGGCTCAAATGCACTTAAAGAAATATTGACTGTCTTTAGTTATTAAGGAAATGAAAATCAAAATGATTCTGAGATTCTATCTTACACCTACCTGTCAGAATGGCTAAGGTCAAAACTTGTAATGACAAGACATTGTACAAGCATGTCGAACAAGAAGAACATTTCTTTACTACTGATGGCAGTGAAAACTTGTACAACCACTGTGGAAATCGGTTTGACAATTTCTCAGAAAATTGGGAATGGTTCTAGCCAGGACCCAGCTCTACCACTCCTGAGCATATACCTAAAATATTAGCTACTATACCATAAGGAAACTTGCTCAAGTATATTAATAGCAGCTTTATTCATAATAGCCAGAAGCTAAAAACTACCAAGATGTTGCCCAACTGAAGAATGGTTAAATAAATTATGGTACGTCTGCACAATAAAATACTATTCAGCTATTAAAAACAATGACATCACAAATTCTCTAGGTAAATGGATAAAACTTGAGAATATCATCTGGAGTGAGGTAACCCAAACCTAGAAAGATACATATTTTACATATTGACTTCTAAGTGGACCTTAACCCTAAAGTGGAGTAGATATAAGCTAGAATCCACAGATGCAACGAAACTGGGTGGAAAGGAGAACCCAAGGGAAGGTGAGTGACTCACCCTTAGAAGAAGAAACAAAATAGTCATTGGAAGTGGTTGGAGAAATGGAACTAACTGGGCAGGGATGGATGAGGGGCTGAGAAGGGGCAATCACATAATGATCAGATATGGAGAGGGGAGGCTGCAGGTTGGGTGTGAGAATGGAAATCTGTTGGGAACATCTTTGGTGCTAGCTCAAGTATTGGGACAGGGGAGGTTATGGTCAGTCTTTGGCGGTGATCCTAGCTGAGATTCACACTAGCAGGAGATATAAAGAAAAATGTAGCTAACTTCCCTAGACAAACAGGCGTTCTACTGGAGGGAGTAGGACATCAACCTACGCACAAAGCCTCCAACCCAAAATCTGTCCTTACTACAAGACACCCAGAAAAATATTTGGAGCAGAGACTAACAGAACAGCCAACCAATGACTGTCCCAACTTGAAAATCATCCCCTATGGGAGAGCCAACCCCTGAAACTATTAATAATACTGTGCTATACATGCAGACAGAATCATAGCATAACTGTCTTCTGAGAAACTTCATCTAGCAGAGGATGGAAATAGAGGCAGAGTGACACAGGCAAACATCTGGCAGTGTTCAGAGAGCCTTGTAAAAGAGTGAGTGTGACAAAGGGGTCAAGAAAACCACAAGAAGGCATACAGAGTCATATAACCTGGGAACAGCAGTACACAGAGACTGACCCACCAAACAATAAAACATTCATGGTCTCGACTAGCTCCTCTGGATATTTGTAGCAGATGTGCAGCTTGGTCTTCATGAGGATTCCCTACCAGTGCAGGTGGGGTTGTCTTTGACTGTTATGGCCATTGGATTTTCTTCTCTGACCTGTGTTGATGTTTGATCTGTTGCTGTATACTGTAATGTTAAACACTAGCCCCCAAGATCTGGTTGATCTCAATGGGGAGATTGTCAGTGACAAGAAGAGTCTCACGTATACCAACTGATGCTATGGAACCTTGCCTCCCACATTATCCCTGATTTGTCAATAAGGACATCTACAGCCTGCAGCTGGACAGAAGAAATATAGGTAGGAATTTGGTTCCTGAGATTGGGGTCTGAATGGTAGCCTAATCACACAGACTCTGAATATCCACCCATGCTATGCAATAAAGCTGATAAAATACTAACCCTGCTGCTTGGAGATCAAGCTGCTTGTCTTTCATAGCCAAGAGTTACAGAGAGAGCTAACTTAAGTAAACTATCATGATAATTTGAGCAGTCAATAAACTCTGCATACAACATGGAGCTATTTTAGGAAGACTAATGGTATTTCATGAAAAGAATATGAAATAGAGTGTCACACTGCTCTATATAAGCAGGCTGCCTAGATGTCAGCTACCATGGGAGAACTAATAATAGCTCAGCCAAACTGATGACACATAACCCAGACCAAGACCTCTGAGCAAATATAATATTACACTAAAATTATAAGTAATTTATACTTGTGGTTGCTGCCCTCACGGAGAACTGAAAGCCAGCTCTGAGAATTGACTCCAGGCCTGAGACCAGAAGTAAGACCAACTTATCTGCTCCAAGTGACCTGCCTGGTGGACTCAGGACACAAAAAAGCAAAATTCCTCCAGGCCTGGGCACTTCAGGTTTCTAGTTGGGGCCCGAAACTCACTGATCCCAGCCCACAGCTCCCTGATCCCAAACCCCATGGGAGAGAGAGCTCACTGCCCAGACAGGTTGGCATTCCTGAGACTGCAGGGCAGGAGCGAACGCCAGTACTGCCCACCCTTGCCCACATTCCTGGCCCAGGAGGAAACTGTATAGGGCCTCAGGGAACAGGAAGATAGGGGCACTCAACACTGCAGTTCAAACACCGCCTGAATCTGAAGGGACCCGGTCAAACAGCTCCCTGCACCCAAATCCTGTGGGAGGGAGAGCTAGACCTCCAGAGGGGCAGACATGCCTGGGAAGCCAGAGGAGACTACTCTCTGCCCACATTTCTGACGCCTAGCAACATCTGGGCCCCCTGTGCACAGGGTCACAAGCGAAGGCAGGGCAGGCCCTTCTGGTTGCTGCCCTCACGGAGAGCTGAAACCCAGCTCTGAGAAGTGACTCCAGGCCTGAGACCAGAGGAAAGACCAACTTTTCTGCTCCAAGTGACCTGCCTGGTGGACTCAGGACACACGCCCACAGGAACACCTGAAGACCAGAAGACAGGAACAACTACAAGCCTGAAAGCAGAACACTCTGTTCCCATAACTGGCTGAAAGAGAACAGGAAAACAGGATTAAAGCATTCCTGACACTCAGGCCTATAGGACAGTTTAACCACCGTCAGAAATAGCAGAACAGGGTAATACCAGGGACAACCTGGGGGTGAGAGACAAGCAGGGAACACAATCAACACAAGACTACATGGCATCATTGGAGCCCAATTCTCCCACCAAAGCAAACACTGAATTTCCAAACGAACCAGAAAAGAAAGATCTAGACTTAAAATCACATTAGATCATGATGATGGTGGACTGCAAGAAAGACATAAAGAACTCTCTTAAAGAAATGCAGGAAAACACAAATAAAAAAACAGAAGCCTATAGAGAGGAAATGCAAAAATCCCTGAAAGAATTACAGGGAAACACAATCAAACAGGTGAAGGAATTAAAAATGGAAATAGAAACAATATAGAAATCACAAAGGGAGACAACCCTGGATTTAGAAAACCAAAGGAAGAGACAAGGAACCATGTACACAAGCATCACCAACAGAATGCAATAGATAGAAGAGAGAATCTCAGGAGCAGAGATTCCATAGAAATCATCGACACAACTGTCAAAGATAATGTAAAATGGAAAAAGCTACTGGCCTAAAACATACAGGAAGTCCAGGACAAAATGAGAAGATCAAACCTAAGGATAATTGGTATAGAAGAGAGTGAAGACTCCCAGCTCAAAGGACGAGTAAATATCTTCAACAAAATCATAGAAGAAAACTTCCCTAACCTAAAGAAAGAGATGCTCATAAACATACAATAAGCCAACAGAACTCCAAATAAATTGGAACAGAAAAGAAACTCCTCCTGTCACATAATAGTCAAAACACCAAATGCACAAAACAAAGAAAGAATATTAAATGCAGCAAGGGAAAGAGGTCAAGAAACATATAAAGGCAGACCTATCAGAATTACAACAGACTTCTCACCAGAGGCTAGAAAAGCAAGAAGATCCTGGACAGTTGTCATACAGACCCCAAGAGAACACAAATGCCAGGCCAGGTTACTGTATCCAGCAAAACTGTCAACATAGATGGAGAAACCAAGATATTCCATGTCAAAACCAAATTTACACGATATCTTTCTACAAATCCAGCCCTACAAAAGATAATAAATGGTAAAGCCCAACAAAAGGCGGCAAAGCTACACCCTAGAAAAAGCAAGAAACTAATCGTTTTGCAAGAAAACACAAAGAAGACAAGCACAAACATAATCTCACATTCAAACACAAATAACAGGTGGCAACAATCACTATTCCTTAATATCTCTCAACATCAATGGACTCAATTCCACACTCAAAAAAAAAAACAGAGATTAACAAACTGGATATGCAATGAGGACCCAACATATTGCTGCCTACAGGAAACACAACTCAGAGACAAAGACAGAAACTACCTCAGAGTAAAAGGCTGGAAAGCAACTTTCAAAGCAAATGGTCTGAAAAAGCAAGCTGGAGAAGCCATTCTAACATCGAATAAAATGGAATTTTCAACCAAAAGTCATCAAAAAAGAAAAGGAAGGACACTTCATATTCATCAAAGGAAAAATCCACCAAGAAGAACTCTCAATCCTAAATATCTATGCCCCAAATACAAGGGCACCTACATACGTAGAAGAAACCTTAGTAAAGCTCAAAACACACATTGCACCTCACACAATGATAGTAGGAGATTTCAACACCCCACTCTCATCAATGGACAGATCATGTAAACAGAAATTAAACGGAGACATAGACAGACTAAGAGAAGTCATGAACCAAATGGACTTAACAGATATTTATAGAAAATTCTATCCTAAACCAAAAGGATATACCTTCTCACAACCACATAGTACTTTCTCCAAAATTGACCATATAATTGGTCATAAAACAGGCTTTAACAGATACAGAAAGATAGAAATAATCCCATGCATCCTATCAGACCACCATGGGCTAAAGCTGGACTTCAATAACAATAAGGGAAGAACGCCCACACATATGTGGAAATTGAACAATGCTCTACTCAATGATAACCTGCTCAAGGAAGAAATAAAGAAAGAAATTAAAGACTACTTAGAATTTAATGAAAATGAAGGTACAACATACCCAAACTTATGGGACACAATGAATGCTGTGCTAAGAGGAAAACTCATAGCTCAGAGTGCCTGCAGAAAGAAACAGGAGAGAGCATATATCAGCAGCTTGACAACACACCAAAAACTCTAGAACAAAACGAAGCAAATACACCCAGGAGGAGTAGAAGGCAGGAAATAATCAAACTCAGAGTTGAAATCAACCAAGTAGAAACAAAAATGACTATGCAAAGAATCAACAGAACCAAAAGTTGGTTCTTTGAGAAAATCAACAAGATAAATAAACCCTTAGCCAGACTAACGGGGAGGACACAGAGAGTGTATCCAAACTAACAAAATCAGAAATGAAAAGGTAGACATAACTACAGAATCAGAGGAAATTCAAAAAATCATCAGATCCTACTACAAAAGCCTATATTCAACAAAACTTGAAAATCTGCAGGAAATGGACAATTTCCTAGACAGATACCAGGTACAGAAGTTGAATCAGGAACAGATAAACCATTTAAACAACCCCATAACTCCTACAGAAATAGAAGCAGTCATTAAAGGTCTCTCAACCAAAAAGAGCCCAGGTCCAGATGGGTTCAGTGCAGAATTCTATCAGACCTTTATAGAAGACCGCATACCAATACAATCCAAACTATTCCAGAAAATTGAAACAGATGGAACACTGCCAAATTCCTTCTAGGAAGCCACAATTACTCTTATACCTAAACCACACAAAGACCCAACAAAGAAAGAGAACTTCAGAATAATTTCACTTATGAATATCGACACAAAAATACTCAGTAAAATTCTGGCAAAGCTGGTTCAACTGGAGGTCAACATGTGGAAGAATGCAAATCGATCCATGCTTATCACCCTGTACAAAGCTTAAGTCCAAGTGGATCAAGGACCTCCATATCAAACTAGATACACTCAAACTAATAGAAGAAAAACTAGGGCAGCATTTCGTACACATGGGCACTGGAAAAAATTTCCTGAACAAAACACCAATGGCTTATGCTCTAAGATCAAGAATCGAGAAATGGGATCTCATAAAACTGCAAACCTTCTGTAAGGCAAAGGACACTGTGGTTAGGACAAAACGGCAACCAACAGATTGGGAAAGATCGTTACCAACCCCACAACTGATAGAGGGCTTATATCCAATATATAAGAAGAACTCAAGAAGTTAGACTGCAGGGAGGCAAATAACCCTATTAAAAATGGGGTTCAGAACTAAACAAAGAATTCACAGCTGAGGAATGCCGAATGGCTGAGAAACACCTAAAGAAATGTTCAACATCTTTAGTCATAAGGGAAATGCAAATCAAAACAACCCTGAGATTTCACCTCACACCAGTGAGAATGGCTAAGATCAAAACTCAGGTGACAACAAATGCTGGCGAGGATGTAGAGAAAGAGGAACACTCCTCTATTGTTAGTGGTATTGCAGACTGGTAAAACCATTCTGGAAATCAGTCTGGATATTCCTCAGATAATTGGACATTGAACTACCTGAGGATCCAGCTATACCTCTCTTGGGCATATGCCCCAACATATAACAAAGACATGTGCTCCACTATGTTCATAGCAGCCTTATTTATCAGAGCCAGAAGCTGGAAAGAACCCAGATGCCCTTCAACAGAGGAATGGATACAGAAAATGTGGTACATCTACACAATGGAATACTACTCAGCTATCAAAAACAATGACCTTATGAAATTCATAGGCAAATGGATGGAAGTGGAAAATATCATCCTGAGTGAGGTAACCCAATCACAGAAAAACACACATGGTATGCACTCATTAATAAGTGGATATTAGCCCAAATGCTTGAATTACCTTAGATGCACAGAACACATGAAACTCAAGAAGGATGACCAAAATGTGAATGCTTCACTCCTTCTTTAAAGGGGGACAAGAGTACACTTGGGAGGAAATAGGGAGGCAAAGATTAAAACAGAGGCAGAAGGAACACCCATTCAGAGCCTGACCCACATGTTGCCCATATTTATACAGACACCAAAATAGATAAGATGGATGAAGCAAAGAAGTGCAGGCCGACAGGAACTGGTTGTTGATTTCTCCTGAGAGACACAGCCAGAATACAGCAAATACATAGGCGAATGCCATCATTAAACCACTGAACTGAGAATGGGACCCCCGTTGTAGGAATCAGAGAAAGGACTGGAAGAGCTTGAAGGGGCTCGAGACCCCATATGAACAACAATGCCAAGCAACCAGAGCTTCCAGGTACTAAGCCACTACCCAAAGACTATACATGGACTGACGCTGGGCTCCAACCTCATAGGTAGCAATGAATAGCCTAGTAAGAGCACCAGTGGAAGGGGAAGCCCTTGGTCCTGCCAAGACTGAACCCGCAGTGAACGTGATTGTTGTGGGGAGGGTGGTAATGGGGGGAGGATGGGGAGAGGAAGCCCATATAGAAGGGGAGGAGGAGGGGCTAGGAGGATGTTGGCCTGGAAACCGGGAAGGGGAATAAAAATCGAAATGTAAATAAGAAATATTCAAGTTAATAAAGATAAAAAAATGTGCAAATTCTTCAGTGTTTCTTAAAAGGGAGAACAAAAACATTCCAAGGAGGGGATATGGAGACAACGTTTGGAGCAGAGACTGAAGGAATGGCCATTCCCAGCCTTCCCCACCTGGGGATACAGTATATGTATACAGTATATATGTACATATACATATACATATATACATATGCATATACATACATCCACCAAAACTAGATAATATTAACGAAGCCAAGAAGTTCCTGTTGATAGGAGTCTGATATAGCCATATTATGAGAGGCTCTGCCACATGACAATTACAGTTGGGAATGCTAGCAGCAAACCATTGAACTGAGAATGTGTCCCTATTGGAGGAGTGAGAGGAAAGATTGAAGGAGCTGAAGGGACTTGCAATCCCATAAGAACAGCAATGCCCACCAACCAGAGCTCCCTGGGATTATACTACCACCCAAAAATTTCACATGGACAGACCCATGTTTCTAGCTGCATATGAAGCATATGATTCCCTTGTTGGGCACCTATGTGAGGAGAAACCCTTGACCCTTTCATGGCTGGACCCACCCGTGTAGCAGAATGTCAGTTGGATGAGGAGAGCAAAAGGGTGGTTGTAGAGGGGGTACACACTTATAGAAGAATGCAAGGGGTGGGATAGGGGGCTTATGATCAGGAAACTGAGAAACGTGATAGCATTTGAAATGCAAATAAAAAATCCAATAAATAAAGAAAAACAAACAAGGCAAAAATTTGAATAATGGTTATTAACGTATTCAGGTTGTCCTATGGAAGGTAGGTCTAATTTGATATTTTGATGCTCAAAAGAATTTTTAAACAAACTGAAAAAATTGAAACAATTTTGGTTTACAAAACACTGATAATTTTTTTGGTATTCCTGTTAGGGAGAAAAACAAGCATTTAAACAATGAAGCATGAAGGTTTTTGGTGAAAATATACATTGTTTCAGGTTTTCCTGTTAGGACGAAGAGCAAAGACTTTAAAAAGAAGTACACAATTTTTGAGATTTTGTTGAGCTGTTTTGTTCTGAGCTGTGTTGTGTCCATTCTTTTTTGTTTGGTGAGCCTTTCCTGCTCAGGTGGAGGAAGAAGAGACTGCTGTGTTCCTTTTTTTGAGTTGTGTGCTTTTCTGAGAAATCATAAAACTGATGTAGTACATCTACAGAAAAGAATACTATTCAACTATTAAAAACAACAACACCATGGACTTTGCAGGCAAATGGATGGAATTTGTGAATATCGTCCTGAGTAAAGTAACCCTGATCCAAAAAGACACAGTCTCTCTCTCTCTCTCTCTCTCTCTCTCTCTCTCTCTCTCTCTCTCTCTCTCTCTCTCTCTCACACACACACACACACACACACACACACACACACACAACTTGTAGATAGACCAATTCAGAAGAGGTAAAATAATCATTGGGGCAAATGGATGGAGGGACTATATGGGAGAGGGACGGCAAGAAAATGGTTGGTTGGGTTCAGGATCAGGTATAAAGGGACAGAAGAGTTGGCCAAATGGCCATAAGAATGAATGGAAATCTGAAGACCTACTAGGGAAGGGGGTCCTAAGAATCAATAGGTATGACTTTAGCTGAGGCTCACAGCAGTGGGGAGATAGGACTTGAAGAGTCCACCTCCAATAGACAGGCAGGAATTGCAGTGATAAGTTAGGGACAACAATCTATCCACAAAATCTTTGACCTAGTTTTATCCTGACCACAAGAAATTCAGGAACAGAGAATGGTGCAGTGACTAAGGGACTGGCTAACTAATAACTAGATCAAGTTGAGATCCATCAAATGGACAAGCACCAATCCCTGACATTATTAATGATACTTTCTTATGCTTACAGACAGAAGTCTAGCATGGCTTTCCTCTGAAAGGTTCTACCTATCTGCTAACTCAAGCAGATGCAGACACAATCAGCTAAACATTGGGTGGTCCTTGGGAACTTTTATGGAAGTGTTGGAGCACAGGGGATATAGGAACTCCACAGGAAGACAACAAAAGTCAACTAACCTGAAACCTTGGGGGCTTTTAGAGACTGACCTAGACCCCTGCACATAGGTAGCAGATATGTAGCTTATTATGCGTTATAGGTCCTGAACAACTAGAGCAGGTATTATTGCTAAAGCTATCTCCTGTCTGTGGAATACATTCTTCTAGCTGGTCTTCTTTTCTGGACTAAATGGGAGAGGAGGCACCTAGCCCTGTAGGGACAAGAGGTACAAGGTTTGGGAGATAGTCAAGGGGGAACTTCCCTTCACATCCTCAGAGGAGAATGAGAGGTGGCCAGGAGAGAAGACAATGATCACCATGTCAGAGCAGAGAGAATGCCTTGGCCCACTCGTCATGACAACAGAATAATTAGAACAGTGCAGTGATAGGTTGGCCTATGGTAACAGTAGTAGAGATGTTTAACATGTAATAGACTTAGGGAAAAATCACAGATGTTTTGACCATAATTTCAATCACTACTGTCTTATCTCATTATGCAAGTTACCAGTGATCTGGAGGCAGGATAGATTATATAGGAACTAGAATATAGAATAAAAGATGGACTCCAGGATCCTGTTTTCATGAAGTGTTCATTTATGATGGGATAGGACTTCACAGGGTACAACTATTTTTGAGTTGGGATCTTTTAAGTAAAATCATCTTCATTGTAAGTAACCCAATCAGTTGACCAAACTAGTCTTGTATAATCATTACTTTATCTGTCCTTGGAACTCTAAGGTACACAGGCATTTATATACATTGTCTTAAGAAAACATAAGTCATTCATTATAGTAAAGGGAAATTTGTATATTCTATTCATTAAAACCTTACATATATTAATATAACTAATAAACTGTTTTGAAGCTACAACATTATGACAAAAAAAAAAGAAAATATGACAAAAACATGTCAGGGTGATTGGCTCTCTGACATAAAAGAAGTAAGGAGGCATGAACCAAGCCTTTGAAATAATTTCTAAAATCAGGAAATTCTGAGGAAATAAATTCTCTCCTAGAGATATGTAAAAGTGTAGAGACTTGTTTATATCTAATTTTCAACCCATAAAGATACACGCTTAGCCTTAAGCCAAAAGGAAAATACACTGTTTAAAACAAGCCCAGCCTATTCAAAGGTTTTTCCCAACCATTCCTCACTCAGTTTCCCAACTGTGTGCCTAAACATTCCCTTCTCCAAGTTTTCACAATACTTAAAGCTCCAAATTATAACAACCATTCTAGCCTATCTGTTCAGTTCAGCTTCTCCTGTCTCAACTGTCACTGTGTTCTTACTCTGCTACCCCAATTCACTTTCAACCACCTCCTAACAATATCTTCTCTGACTCAACTCAGCTTCTGGCTCAACAGTCTCTTATTTTCACTCTGCTCAATTTCTTTTCTTTCTGCATCAACTGTCTTCTCTAATCCTACTCTTTGGCCATAATCTTCTCTCACCTTTACCTTACTCTATCAGGCTCTGCTGGCTTTTTATATCATCTCCTGATACTAGAAGTTCAAAAAACAACCAACTCTGAAGGTAATAAGATCAACCATTTCTCTTAAATGGCAAGTTAACTAGAAACTGGAGATCATTTAAAGGTCCAGGCACACAAAATAAATCATACCACAGCGCTGTCTGTTCTATTTCTTCTTCAGTGAATCTCATTATGCATACTTCGGTATGCATTAAGGTACCCTAAAGACTTCTGATTCTTTTTTGTCAGATTTTCTTTTCTTTCACTTTAATTATTGGGGGGGGGTTGGGTTCATTCTTCTTCCACATAGATATAGTCTTGGATCTTTTTTATTAAACGTTTGATTCCTATTATTGGATCTTATAATTCCTGAATAATTTTTATTTGATTCTTTAATAATTTTGTCCCTTTATGATTTCCTTAGGAATTTTTGTCTTGCTGTTTTAGAAGGGTTTATTTTGCATTAACAGGGATTGAACCTGTAGTTTCCTGCATGTCAGACATGTGTTCTATCCCTCATTTACAGTTGTAGGCTTTTCCTTAGTTTTTTTAAGAATAAAATTAAACAGTTTGCTTAAAGTCTTTAGGAATTCCAAAATCCTGTTTATGTCTTGTATTTTTCTGTTCATTTTTTCCTTAAATATAGCATATTTCTGTTTCTTTACCCACTTTAATTTTTTCAGAATGAGATATTTTGTTTCACTTCTAACATGCTAATGCTTTGTTTTTTTGTATTAGGTTACTTTCTTGTCCCTGTGACAAAATACCTGAACAAAACTTAGAGAAGAATTTATTTTGTCTCCTAGATGCAGATAATGTCCATCACAGCAGGGAAGGCATGGGACTGAGAGCACAAGGAAATAGATCTGTTAAGCCCACAGGTAATAGGAATAAACATAAAACAAAATAGGAATACTGGTGCTCAGCTAACATTCTCCTTTCCCTGTTTTTCATTCAATTAAGGACCCTGCCATTGTGATAGTGCCAAACAGATTCAAGATAGGGCTTGCTGTTTCAATTAAACATCTCTGGAAATAAAGCCAAGACTGCTCAGTGATGTTTTCTTTAAGTAGTTCCAAATTTAATCAAGCAGACAAAGAAGATTAATCATCATGCTATTGCTGTGTGCCCATTTATTTCTATGATTATTTATTTAGCACATTCCTGGGATAATTTTAAAAATACTCTTCTCTTTGGTACACAACAATAGGATTTCTTCTATTTTTTAAAATGTTCTTGTTTTCATTTTAAGACTATAATATGTAATATTCACAGTTGTGTCATTATAAATTTAATGGTTGGCAAATGATTGTTCACAAGTTGCCCATAAATAACTTTTATTCTTTGCCAACAAGATCTTTGTTAGAGGGAATGTTTTCACATTGTAAGGATTTGGAAAAACAAAACAAAACAAAACGAAAACTTATTTATCATTCATCTTTGGCTGTACAAGTTGACAAGGGCAGATAGAGGCAAATAACTCGTGCCTTTTCATTCTAGGACATGTACATAGTACTGCAAATGCATGCAGCACTTTAAATTCCCAAGACTATTGGAAAACTTGCATGTGGTCTAGTTCTCTTGGATTGACTTTTAAATTCCCATTCAGAAACTTTTATGTCCCAACTGAAATCACAGCTGTAGGCAGCTGAGATTTTCTCAGCAATTTGTGTTTTTATTTTGTCAAGGCTATATGCTATAGGCTGCACAATTTTTTCAGCGAGTGAGCTGGGAGATGAATAGCCACCACACTGAGACAGATTTTTTAAAGAAGCTGACAAGTCAGACCATAAACTGTCCTCTTTGCTTTATTCTAACTCAAAAATGTTCCTGATTTTTCAAGATATGAAGTCCTACATCTCTAATTTTATTATGTTTTCCTCTCTGTATTATCCTTGTCAATATCTAGTATTATTTCCTTTTGAATATATGAAATTGTTTCAAAGTTACTTCTTGATTTTTTTGTTTGTTTTTTTGTTTTTGAGACATGGTCACACTATGTACCACTGGCTGGACTTGAATTTAGAGATCTCCCAAATTCTGCCTTCTAAGTACTGGGATTAAAGGTGTGTGTAATCATTACTGACTTCCTTGCTCTATCTTTAAAATTTTCTTCAGTCATATAATACATCCAATTGCAGTTTTCTCTGAGTCCTCTACTCCTCCCATTCCCACTCTTTCCTGCCCTTCTTCAGATCCACTGTTCCTAATTTTCCCTTAATAAAAGAACAGGCCTCCCTGAGATAGCAAACAAATAAGGCATAACATGATTCAGTAAGTCTGGGCATAAACCTTCACATCAAGTTTAGCAAGGGATCTCAGTGGGAGGAAAAGAGTTCCAAGAGAAGGCAAAAGAGTCAGAGACACCCTATTCCCACTGTTAGGCAAAAACCTCAAGCTAAACAAAACATGAAAATATGAGTCAGCCATAAAGGCTAGACTCACAACAAAAATAAACAGTTGTCCTTTTAGTGTATTGTTTTCAATGTTTCTTTTCATGTTTCTTCTAAGGCTATAAAATCTATTCATATGTATATACAGTTGCACTTTGATGAAACATAGAAATTTGCATTCATTCAAGTCACATTTTTCTACATGTTTACTTATAGAATTACCTTAAGTACTTATTATATATTCACTGAGCACTACATCAGGTAGCATTAACATGTTTTCTTAAACTATAAAGAAACACAATCCACTGTAGTATATTATAGATGGATTATGTTCCTTCAGAAAGGAAGAATCTACTGTTCCTCAGCTCAGTGTTCATCGATAAGTAATGTTTTTGAATCCATAATTCTTTTCAGGAGTTTTATTTTATTTAATCTTTATTTTTGAGCACTTTTTTATTAACTTGAGTATTTCTTATTTACATTTTGAATGTTATTCCCTTTCACGGTTTCCTGGCCAACATCCCCCTAACCCCTCCCCCTCCCCTTCTTTATGGGTGTTCCCCTCCCCATCCTCCCCCCATTGCCGCCCTCCCCCCAACAATCACGTTCACTGGGGGTTCAGTCTTGGCAGGACCAAGGGATTCCCCTTCCACTGGTGATCTTACTAGGATATTCACTGCTACCTATGAGGTCAGAGTTCAGGGTCAGTCCATGTATAGTCTTTAGGTAGTGGCTTAGTCCCTGGAAGCTCTAGTTGCTTGGCATTGTTGTTCATAAGGGGTCTCGAGCCCCTTCAAGCTCTTCCAGTTCTTTCTCTGATTCGTTCAACAGGGGTCCTATTCTCAGTTCAGTGGTTTTGCTGCTGGCATTCGCCTATGTATTTGTTGTATTCTGACTGTGTCTCTCAGGAGAGATCTACATCCGGCTCCTGCCAGCCTGCACTTCTTTGCTTCATCCATCTTGTCTAATTGGGTGGCTGTATATGTATGGGCCACATGTGGGGCATAAACTATGGTTGCTAGACAATGGTTTCTTTACTCTTTAATCCTGTTTGAGATTCACTAAATTTCTTTACTATTTGATGTTATGACATTAATCTTATTTAGGCCATATTGGTTGAATATTCTTACATCTACTTTTTTCTTGTATTGTAAGTATTTAGTGATAGAGAAAATCGAACAATAATTATTTTCCTCAGATTTCTAAAGATTTTATCCACTGCTTTTGGTTTATCGTCTCTCCTTTACTCATTTTAACTAAATTTTTATTTTCTAATTTCAAGCCTACTTAATCTTTTTCTTTGCTCTTCAAACTGATGAGTCTATACATTTTACATTCACTTAAGTTAATGTAGCATTCAAGTTTATACATTTTTCTTGGCTTTTTTATTTCATGTTTGTTTATTATATTTTATATTATTTTAGGTTAGCTTTCATCATAACACTATTACAATTCTAATTTTTTCGAATCATTAACCACCTATCCCTACTATAGTTCTTTGGCACTAGTTGGTTTTCTCCCCTCTCAGTTAATCACACTTTCTACTTTCCTTTTACGCGTATTTTAATACACTCTTTTTCTACATCCTTTAAGATCTGTTCCTTCTCTTTCAAGACCACTTTTAGTTTTCTGAACTATAAATATACATATATAGAAACACACATTTCATATGAGAGAAAACATATGTTTTTTTTATCATTCTGAGGCTGGTTTATATAGCTTTGCATAATGATTTTCACTGCATTCCCTTTTCTCAAATTCCACGATCTCATTTTTTATTACAGCTGCATAAAATCCCAATACGTGTATATATGATGTTTTCTTTATTTCTTTGTTGATATATATTGTGTTAGTTACTGCTTTACTGCTGCTGTAAAGAGACAGCATTACCAAATCAAACTAGAGAAGGAAGAACTTGATTGTGGCACTTGCTTATAGTTTCTGAGGGTTAGAGTTCATGATAATGGTGGGAAGCAAGACAATAAGCATTCAGGCATAATGTTGGAGTTGTAACTGAGAGCTTACAGCCAATACAAAAGCATCAAGGAGAGAGAGAGAGAGAGAGAGAGAGAGAGAGAGAGAGAGAGAGAGAGAGAGGCAGGTAGACACAGACCCAGCATCTGGTGTGGATATTTGGAAGCTCAAACCCACCTGCAGTGATATACATCTTCTAACACTTAATTCTTATTAATAGTCAAACAATTGGGATCAAAACTTTCAAGTTATGAACCTAAGCTGGTTCTATTACTCGTTTTTTTCCCAGTATTTTAGATTTCCCACTTGTTCAAAAAAAGTTATGCTTATTGTAAATAATTCTTTATTTTCTAAAGAATTTTGACCTTTTTCTATTACTATCTTTTAGTTAAGGGATAAACATATATGACAGGAATAAACCACAAGTATAATACTGACCATCTAGACATATATCACTTGTCTCGAACACCTGGCATTACTGGCAGTGGTTGCAGGGTAGAAAGAATTCTAACTTTGTCTCTTGTTGGCTCTGTTATTATGAGATGAAAACCCATTTTGTGTAACTTACTTCTATGAGGCATAGGAACACTAGCAGTAGACTCCCTGCTTTGTTTCTAATACATAAGTAGAGGAACAAAGAGAGCACATTATTGCACTTTGAGAAATGAAATAAAGTGTGCTGTTTGTTTTTTTTCTTTTTCTGCATCAGATGATAATAGAAGATCAATCACAGTAGGTTTTTCCAAAGTACCCTGATTTTGTCAGCTGTTGTGCTTCTTTTCCAGTCCTGTTACAAATGAGGATAAGTCTTTAAGTAACCTTACATTAGCCTGAAACTATTCAGTCATGTTATCATTGTTATCTAAAGCACAGACAAAATTTAAGGAGCACATGATAGCTAATCTTCCTTGACAACCTGACGTAATTTAGAACTTCCAGGCACATCTCTGAGTGATGACTGTGAAGTTCCTTTAGCTGAGGGAGAAATTCTAAACTGAATGTCCCAATTATTTGGGACTTTAAGCCTTTTTATTGTTTTTATTTATTCCTTTAAATATATTTAACATTTATTTTATGTTTGTAAATTTAAATCATTTATAGATATAATTTAGGTATACTATCTTTTCTATTACATTTTACCCAGTTTGTTTTGTATATTTTGTGGTATTCTTTGTCATTGTACTCACATATATTAATGCCAAAGGCACAGAAATTATTCTATAACTATTTTTGTAAGTTTTAAAGACTTATATATTGCAAACCTCTTTTATGTGGTTTAACAAATAAAAATATATTTTGAAGAAATAAATTACCTAAAATTTTTAGTTATTCTCTCAGAGAAGGATGGTTATTGTTAATATTCTAAGAATGTTTTATTGCTGGTAACTGAGGATTGCTCTTTAAAAACCTTACCTTCAGAACAACTTTGTTCAGGAAATTTGCTTTTACTTAGAGATAAAAGCTAATGTAAACATATATCTTCAGTTGCTTTCTAAAAAAAAAAAAGAAAAACAACAACAACAAAAAAAAAAAAAAAAACAAAAAAAAACCCAAAACGATGACTTGGTATAAATTTCACTCTATAAAATCACTCCCTCTCAATTTATGTCATTGCATATAGTTTCTAATTAATACATTACATGTATTTTTTTTAAAAAAAATTATGTTTAGGATTTTAAGACTTCACTGTCAGGAATACATTAATTTGTTATCCTACTTTATTAATTATTCCCAGAAGTTCTTGGGTTAAGCAAGGATCTTGAGGTAAAAAATATCCTGCATTATCTCGAGACCCCCCTTTCAAAAAATAACACACACTTACACACACACACACACACACACACACACACACACACACACACACACCTGGAGTCTCAAAATATGAAAAAGAAGAAAAGATATCAGAACAGATGAAAGTAGGTGATGAAAGTATGCGAAAAGCAGTTCTGGAATAAATGAAGAGTTTATGATACAGGAACTGTAGACTTCTAGAAGCAAAGGAACAAATTTTCTATAGAGGTTAGGGAAAGAAATCCATTATCTGTTAAGAACGTGGCTTTAACTGATTTGATTTCTCACTTTTAGAACTGTGAAATATTGAATTATTGATTTAAAGTTCTTAATTTTGCCAATCCTTAGAGGAACCATAGAAAAGTATTATTGTAACTGTTGGTACATGTAATTATGTGTTGCCACCTCATTGTGGAGACTAAAACTAGATACTCTATAAGAACAGCAAGTGATCTTAACCATGGAGGTAATTCTCTAACCTATTGTTCTTTGTTCTATTTTTCTAATCATAATGTTCATGCATGTACATTTGCTTATGCTTGAGTGTGTATGTATATTTGTAGGTAGGAGTTGGGTAGGTATGTAGGTAGATAGCATGTATGTGTGTGTATGTGTGTGTGTGTGTGTGTGTGTGTCTGTGTCTGTGTGTGTCTGTGTGTTTGTGTGTGTGTTTTCTGACTGTGGATATGTGTACCTCAATGTGATGCCAAGGTCAAGAGACAACTTAAATACGGCTTCAGGTTATATGTTTTTGTACATTTGTGAGGATGATACCAAACTAATACATAGAATTTATTTATTTCAATACCTTGGAAAATAGTAAACCCTTAACTAAGATATCATGAGTAATAGCACGAGTGTGCAAACATATTACTACTGCAATCCCTGAATAGGCCATAGATTCCCTTTTGTTTAATTTTCAAACAAAGTGAATACTCTGAGGTGAATCATAATGAAAAAGCAAATAAATATAAAATTAGAAGCATTATTCAAATAATTGCCTTACATTATTCAAGAGTCAGTCATTAATTTATTCATGCACTTGACATCCTGATTGAAGCCTTGCTCCCTACTCTCCTCTCAGCACCACCAATAAACCCCTTGCTAGGCTCCTGTCTGCAAGCATAGAAGGATGTCTTTGACAATGTCAGGGTTTGCTCTCTCCCATGAGGCAGATCTAAAACTTGGCCAGTCATTGGTTATCCGTTCTGAAATCTCTGCTCAATCTTTACCTCTGAGTATCTTGTAGGCAGGACACATTTTAGGTCACATGTTTTGTGAGTTGTTGGTATACCCCTCATTCCCCTGGAAGTCCTACCTGGCTAAAGAAGGTGGCAAGTTTAGGTTCAATATCCCTCAATGCTAAGAGTATCAGCTATGGTTACCACCATAGTCTGCTGAATGACTCCAATATCCTAGAGCGAAACCCCTACTGATTTCCCTCAACCAAAGAAAGAATAAAAAAATGTTGTATATTTACACAATGAGATATTACTCAGCTATCAAAAACAAATACATCGTGAGATTTGCAGGCAAATGGATGGGACTAGAAAGTAACTACCTGAGTGAAGTAACCCAGACCAGAAAGATACACATGGTATATATTCACTTATAAGTAGATATTTGCCATAAATTAAGGGATTACCATGCTGCAATCCACAGACAAAAGGAAACTAAGGAATAAAAGAAGATGCTTGAGTCTCAATCAGAAGGTGAAATAAAATGCACTTTAGAGGTAGATGGAGCAAAGTAACTAGCTGGAAAAGGGGGTAGGGAGAAAAACAGTGTTAGGGGTCAGGTTTGGAGAGTAGGGGGCAGAGTTGATGGCTGGAAGAAATTGGACATCACTGAAACCTGTAATATTTAAAAAAATCCATTTAAGTTCAAAAGAAAAAATAATGTTAAGTAAATACAATATTACTTGAGATTGGAAGTATTTTTTGGCAAGCATTCACTCATTTATTCAAACAGACATGTATATTTTGCATGTTATAATTATATATTATGCTAGGTTCAAGTCAAAAAAATACAGTTATGACTTGTTTACCTCTGAAGATGTTTTGCCACTGAAGTAAAAAAATTTACATTTTTATTAATCATTTATATTCTAAATGATATCCCTATTATCAGTTGTCCCTCCAACCACCACCCATCCCATCCCTCCTCTACCCCTCCCCGTATCCACTTTGAGGGTGCTCCTCTACCCACACACCCACTTCTGCCCCAGCCACTACCATCTCCCTAAGGCTGTCAAACCTCCACAGGACCAAGGACCTCCCCTTCCACTTATGTCAGATAAGGCCATTCTCTGCTACATATATATCTGGAATCATGGATTCTTTCATGTATACTCTTTGGTTGGTGGTTTAGTCTCTAGGAGTTCTGGGTGGTTCTATTAATTCATATTTTAACTTTTTAAAAATTACTAGTGCTGCTATTTAAAAAGTATAAGCCTTAGAGTTTAGTTCACAATAAAATTCATATTATATAATTTGACATTTACTACCTAATTTATTTTGTTGAAAAGTGTTGGAGCTGTTGTACCAAATATGTTTATGTTGTATCTCAGAGCGTGCCCATATTTTAAGACAATTTCTTTAAATAATGCAGAACTTTCATTTTTCTGCCAAAAATTTTCAATGTAAATAATAAAAAAATTTCAATACACTACAATTCCGGGTAATGAACACAATCGTTAACATGGTCTTTGCCTATACAAGTATTTTATTTTTACCTTCTCATTTACTCTTGGGTGTATGGCTTATGAATCAAACATGGTTGGGCTACTAGGAGCCACACTCTTGAAAAACAAAACAAAAAACTAACAAACAAACAAACAAAACTACTTTCACTTTTCTAGCAGCTATCAATTGCCAATAGAATCACCTATGGCCAGAATTTTATTTTGGCCTCATCTCCCCCCACCCAGCTACTTTGATTAATTCTGGTCATTTTTCTGTCTTTAGCTTTCCAGAGTCACGTATATGGTGGACAACCACTGTGAATTCATATGTGAAACTTTTCTGTTAATTATAGAAAACATTATTTCACTGCATTCATCTAATTCTTCTGGCTTTAGAATCTTTCTGTTCATTCTTCTGCAATGATTTCTCAAACTTCAGGAGTTGAGGCCATGATACATATTTATCATTTAAGCTGAGAACTACATAGTCTCCTATTATCTGCATGCTGACCAGCTGGGAGTTTTGTGTTAACAGCATGAATTGCAAGAAGATTCTCTGACCAGGATTTAGATATCAGCTTACATGTATGAATAAGGATAAGACATTAAGTGTCAGTTTAACACTACACCCATTTACTAGAATAATAGTAATAGATTTTGTCTAGGTCCTTGCTTTCTAGAGTTCTTCCCTAGAGTTCTTTACCCCATTAGTACTGTTGATCACTATTTTAGGACAATGAGCATATCATATCAGGAGAGTGGCTATTACAAATTTTGGGATTTTAAGCTGGATAATACTGATGATAATTTTTTCCTACAGTAGGAAAAAGTAAAATCTCCTTGTGCTTAGAAAGGTAAGCAATAAGGACCAAGCTTCCAAGTTGATGCCATTTACTTTTTCCATGTACTTTGAAATAAGTATGTGGTGACTTCAGCAATATTCTTAGCACCAAATTCCTAAGAGTTACAAAAGTAATGGAAATAGCTAGGAATTTTTGGGGATCTATGGGATCCCATTTGCTAACAACTCCAAAAGTGGTCCACATAAACTTATTATATATGTATATTAAACATTTAAAGAAGATTTTATAAGACTAGGAGGATATTGTATGGATTTCTCAGAAGGTACTTCATATTATTTATTCATCTCCATACTCCCATTTCTACACTGTACTCCCATTTCTCACCTAATTTAACCATTCTTGTTCAATCATTATACTTTACCCATTTTATACAATTGCATTTTCTATCTATTCTTTTGAAATTGTACCATACCCTCCATGAGGGTTTTTTTTTTCCAATTAACTCTATGGGTATTCCAAATGCATATATTGCTAAGTATTCAAAATGATTATCCACAAATGAAAGAAACGAGGTGAAATTTATTTTACTAGGTTTGGGGTTTTTCACTTAGAATTGTTTCTAGATCCATCCATTTACCAGTGAGTTTCATAGTTTCATTTTTCTTGATAGGTGAATTTGGTTGTGTGTCACATTTTCATTACCCATTCATCAACTGGTAGACATCTAGTTTGTTTCAGTTTCATTGCTATTGTGACAGAACAGCAATAAAACATAGGTACAGTAGGATATAAAGTCACTTGTTAAATGCTCAGATTATGGGCACACAGAAGGATTTTACAATAAGGATCTCAAGCATGGGATTAATATAAACAATGAATAAATGGGAATCTCAGTGAGAACCTCCGGTCCAGGAGGGTGTGGAAGGAGACAGTCATGAACTCCAGAAACATCAAGGGTACAAATCTACTTGTTGTATAGGCAGCACATATTTTTTAAAGTCTTTATATCAATGGTCAACTGAAACAAGCTGTGGAATAACTAACAATCTCACTGGCACTATGGGTACATGCAAGGCTGCCAGGGCCTGAGGGGACTTCTGTGAATATGGGGAAAGCAGTGACCACAATGTTACAGGCCCATTCTAAGATTCTGCTAGTTTACTAGGATCCTTTATTTTATGTCACATTGTATGCAAGCAGACATGGTTACCTGTTCTATTAGGGCAGTATGGAAGCCTGCCTTGCAGTCCCCTAAACCCCACAAAGGTACCATAGCATGCACACTATACTCTGAAGTATGTAAACATTTAACTAACTAGTCAGCCTACAGAATAGGAAAAGTATTCAATATTCATGTGACAGATGGTAAGTATGTAGTATTGACAAAATCTAGTATGTAGACGAAAAAATAACCCTCCCCGCCAAATATCCACAAAACTGAATACCAAGAAACCAAACATTGTGGCATAGAACAAAAACAATTTAAATGGCTGAGAAATACATTTTAATATAAAAATTTAATAGAAATACATTTCTTAAAGTTCAGTCATCAGCGAAATGCAAATTAGGATTACTTTCAGTTTTCATCTTACCCAAGTCAAAATAGTTAAAATCTAAACAGCAAATTATAAGAAATGCTGAAATGGTGGAGGGATAGGAGAATTTTTATTTTATGGCAGAAGGGAGTGCAAGTTAATGCAGTCATTATGAAAATCAGTGCAGAGGTTCCTCAAACAGCTAGAAATAGATCTACCATATGACCAAACTACATGAGTAGTTTAAAAGAAACCTTTTTTTTTTCTTATACTTGAAGTATTTTGCTTATAAGTAACCAGTTTTCAGGGATCATTAAAAAATACTTTGGTTATGAATGAGGTCTGCTGCCTTATGAGTAGATATTCTCATTATGTATAATACTATTCTAATTTGTTGAGTTAAAGTATTTATCTTTGCCAAATCTCAGGATGAAAACTAATTCACCCTTCCAGTTTCTACCTGTACCCAGAACCTGTTCTGGAACACAGCTCTCTGTACATAAATCCTGAGTGTAAAGAACTGGTTTTTCAGAAGTACAGAAAATCCTGAAGGCACAGATGAGACCACCACTTCTGCTCACATTGCTGTCACAGGAGGAAACCACCTAGAGCCCTCTAGACACTGGAACCAAGGAGCAGTCTGGGGAAGGATCCTTCCAGTTTCCACCTGCACCCAGAGTTGATTCTGGTACAAAAATCTCTGTACCCAGATCCTGCAAGGAGAAAGCTACTCTCTAGGAGTACTGACACACAGGCTTCCAGGAGAGTCCAGCCACTGTCAGAACTGGCAAGACCAGCTAACACCAGAGATAAGCAGATGGTGAGAGGCAAGGACAAGAACCTAAGCAACAGAAACTAAAGCCAGTTGAGATAATCAGAACCCAGTTTCCCCAGCACAGCAAATCCTGGATACCCCAGCACAATGGAAAAGCAAAATTTTCATTCAGAATCACAACTCATAATGATGTTAAAGGATTTTAAGAAGGACATAAATAACTCCCTTAAAGAAATACAGTACAACACAGGTAAACAGGTAGAAGCAGTTAAAGATGAAACACAAAAATCCCTCAAAGAATTAAAGGGAAACACAACCAAACAGGTAAAGGAATAGAACAAAACCATCAAGGATTTAAAAATGGAAATAGAAACAATAAAGAAATTACAAAGGGAGAAAACCCTGAAGATAGAAAAACTAGAAAAGAAATCAGGAGTAATAGACACAAGCGTTCCCAACAGAACACAAGAGATAGAAGAGAGAATCTCAGAGGCAGAAGATACCATACAAAACATTGACAAAACAGTCAAAGAAAATGCAAAACACAAAAGTTCCTAACTCAAAACATACATGAAATCCAGGACACAATGAGAAGATCAAACCTAAGGATAATAGGTATAGAAGAGAGTGAAGACTCCCAGGTTAAAAGACCAGTAAATATCTTCAACAAAATCATAGAAGAAAACTTCCCTAACCTAAAGAAAGAGATGCCTATAAACATACAAGAAGACTATAGAAACCTCCAAGTAGATTGAACCAGAAAATAAATTCCTCCTGTCACATAATAGAAAAAACACCAAATGCACACACAAAAAAGAAAGAATATTAAAAGCAGTAAGAGAAAAAGATCAAGTAACATACAAAGGAAGACCTATCAGATTTATACCAGGTTTCTCAGCAGAGGCTATGAAAGCCAGAAGATCGTGGACAGATGTCATACAGACATAAGAGAACAAAACTGTCAGCCCAGGCCACAATATCCAGCAAAACTCTCAATTAACATATATGGAGAAAGCAAGAAATTTGACTGCAAAACCAAATTTACATATCTTTCCAGAAATCCAGCCCTAAAAGTGATAATAGATGGAAAAATTCAAAACAAGGATTGAAACTATAGCCTGGAAAAAGGAAGAAAGTAATTTAATTTCAACTAACCAGAAAGAAGATAGCCACACAAACATAATTCCAGCTCAAATAACAAAAATAACAGGAAATAGCAATCATTGTTTTTAATATATCTCAACATCAATGGACTCAATTCCTCCAATAAAAAGACATAAACTAACAGACTGGATACATAAAGAGGACTCAGCCTTTCGCTTCATATAGGAAACACACCTCAGTGACAAAAATAACACTACCCCAGAGAAAAAGGATGGAAAACAATTTTCTAAGAAAATGGCCCCAAGACACAAGCTGGAGTAGCCATTCTAATATTGAATAAAATCAACTTTCAACCAAAAGATATCAAAAAACAAAGAAGGACACTTACATTCATCAAAAGGAAAAATCTACCAATGATGAACCTCAATCCTAACTATCTATACCCCAAATGCAAGGGGGGCCTACATTCTAAAAGAAACCTATTAAAGCTCAAAGCACACATTGTACCTCCTCACACAATAATAGGGAGATTTAACCACCACACTCTCATCAATGGACAGATAATGGAAACAGAAAATAAACAGAGACACAGAGAAACTATCAGGAGTTGTGAATCATATAGATTTGATAAATATCTATAGAACATTTCATCCTAAAACAAAAGAATATACCTTCTTCTCAGCACCTCATGGTACCTTCTCCAAAATTGACAATATAATTGGTCAGAAAACAGATACAAACAGTTTGAACTAACCCCTTGCCTCCTATTAGATCAACATGAACTAAGGCTGGTCTGCAATAACAAAAAAAATTGACAGAAAGCCCACATACAACTGAAAATTGAACAATGCTCTGCTCAATGATACCCCTGTCAAGGAAGAAATAAAGAAAGAAATTAAAGGCTTTGTAGAATTTAATGAAAGTGAAGGCACAACATACCCAAACTTATGGGACACAATAAAAGCAGTGGTAAGAGGAAAAGTCATAGCTCTGGGAGCCTCCAAAAAGAAATTGGAAAAAGCATACATTAGAGACTTGACAGCACACCTAAAAGCACTAGAACAAAAAGAAATAAGTACAAACAAGAGGAACACAGTTCAGGAAATCATCAAACTCAGGGCTGAAATCAACCAAGTAGAATCAAAAAGAACTAAAGAAAGGATCAACAAAAGCAGGAACTTTTTCTTTAATAAAATCATCATGATACATAAACCCTTAGCCACACTAACCAGAAGGGCATACAGAGAGTATCCAAACTAACAAAATCATAATTGAAAAGGGAGACATAACAACAGAAACTGAAGTAATTAAAAAATAATCATATCCTACTAAGAAAAAAACTATAGTCAACAATACTTGAAAATCGGGATGAAATGGACAATTTTCTATACAGATACCCAGCACCAAAGTTAAATCAGGATCAGATAAACCATCTAAACAGTTCCATAACTCATAAAGAAAGAGAAGCAGTCATTAAATCTCATAACCAAAAATAGCCCAGGATCAGATGGGTTTAGTGCAAAATTCTATCAAATCATTGTAGAAAACCTAATAACCATACTGTTCAAACTATTCCAGAAAACAAAAATAAAAGGAACACTATACAATTCCTTCTATGAAGCCAGAAATATGCTTATACCCCAAACATACAAAGACCCAACAAAGAAAGAGAATGTCAGACCGATTTCCCTTATGCATATTGATGCATCAATACTCAATAAAATTCTTGCAAACTGAATCCAAGAACACATCAAAATGATAATCTATTATGATCAAATAGGCTTGATCAAAGGGATGAAGGGATGGTTCACTATTTGGAAATTCATAAACGTAATCTCCTATATAAACAAACTGAAAGAAAAAACCCACAGATCATCTCATTAGATGCTGAGAAAGCATTTAACAAAATTCAACACCCCTTCATGTTAAAAGTCTTGGGAAGATCAGGAATTCAAGGCCCATACCTAAACATAGTCACATCAATATACATCAAACCAGGAGCCAATATCAAACTAAATAGAGAGAAACTTGAAGCAATCCCACTAAAATCAGAGATTAGACAAATCTGCTCACTCTCTTGCTATCTATTCAATATAGTACTAGGAGACATAGTCAGAGCAATGAAATGAAGTCAAATGAATATAATTTGAAAAGGAAGAATTCACTATTTGCAGATGATATAATAGTATACTCAAGTGAACCCAAAAATTCCATGAGAGAACTCTTAAACCTGATAAAAAACTTCAGCAAAATGCCTGGATATATAATTAACTCAAATTCTGGGTTTAGGGGGCTGATGAACAGGAAATCGGGAAAGGGAATAACATTAGAAATGTAAATAAGAAATATCCAATTTAAAAATATGGAAAAAATATAAAAAAATTAAAAAAAATTAACTCAAATGAATCAGTAGCCTTCCTCTACCCAAATGTTACACAGACTGAGAAAAAAATTAGGGAAATTACATCCATGAAAATAGTCACAAATAATATAAAATATGTCAGTGTGACTCTAACCCAGGAAGTGAAAGATTGGTATGACAAGAACTTCAAGTGTCTGAAGAAAGAAATTGAAGAAGATTTCAGATGATCAAGGATCTCCCATGCTCATGGGTTGGCAGGACTAATGTTGTAAGAATGGCCATCTTGCCAAAAGCAATCCACAGATTCAAGGCAATCCCCATCAAAGTTCCAACTCAATTCCTCATAGAGTTAGAAAGAGAAATTTGCAATTTCATTTGGAATTCATTGGAATAACAAAAAACTCAGGATTGTGAAAACTGTCCTCAACAATAAAAGAACTTCTAGGGAAATCACCAACCCTGACTTCAAGCTGCATTACAGAACAATAGTGATAGACGCTATATGGTGTTGGTATATAGACAGGCAGATAGATCAATGGAATAGATTTGAAGAACCAGAAATGATGAACCCACACACCTATGGTCACTTGATCATTGTCAAAGGTGTTAAAACCATCCAGTGGATAAAAGATAGCATTTCAACAAATTGTGCTGGTTCAATTTGACGTCAGCATCTAGAAGAATGCAAATATGTTTCAGAACTGAACACTAATGGCTTATGCTCTAAGATCAAGAATAGCTTCTATAAGGCACAGGATGCTGTCATTGGGACAAAATGGTAACCAACAAATTGGGAAAAGATCTTTACCAATCCTACATCTGATAGAGGGCTAATATCCAATATATACAAGAAACTCAAGAATTTAGATTCCAGAGAGTCAAATAATCCTATTAAAAAAGAAATACAGAGCTAAACAAATAATTCTTAACTGAGGAATATCAAATGGATGAGAAGCACCTAAAGAAATTTTCAACATCCTTAGTCATCAGGGAAAGGCAAATCAAAACAACCCTGAGATTCTACCTCATGCCACTCAGAACCTAGATGTTCCTCAACAGAGAAATGGATACAGAAATGTGGTACATTTACACAATGGATTACTACTCAGCTTTTACCAACAATGTCTTCATGAAATACATAGGCAAATGAATGGAATTGGGAAATATCCTGAGGAGGGTAACCAGTCCTCTCTCTCCTCTCTCTCTCTCTCTCTCTCTCTCTCTCTCTCACACACACACACACACACACATACACACACACACAGGCTATGCACTCACAGGTAAGGTATTAGTCCAAAAGTCTGGAATATCCAAGATAATATCCGCAAAGCAGAAAGACTACTAAAATGTGCATGCTTCAGTCCTTTCTAGAAGTGGAAAAATATTCCCAAGAGGAGATACGGAGACAAATGACTAATTTTGGAGCAGAGATTGAAAGAATGACCATTCAGAGCCTGTCCCACATGGGGATCCAGCCCATATACATACAGTCATCAAACCCAGACAATATTGCTGATGTCAAGAAGTACATGCGGACAGGAGCCTGATAAAGCTGTCTCCTAAGAGGTTCTGCCAGAGAATGACAAATAAAGAGGTAGACACTTTCAGTCAACTACTGAACAGAGAATGGTGTCTCCATTGGAGGAGTTAGAGAAAGGGTTCATAGAGCTGAAGGAATTTAAAACCCTATAAGGACAAGAATACCAACCAACCAGAGTTCCCAGTGGTTAAACCAGCATCAAACAGTCCATATTGACAGACCCATGGCTCCAGTTGTATATGTAGCAGAGGATGATCTTGCTGGGCACCAATGGGAGAAGGAGTCCTTGGTCCTGACAAGGCTGGATTATCCAATTATCTAGGCAGGGATAAAAGACATAAACTTAGAGAGTGCGATATTTAATTTACTTCTTGAAAGACAAATAGGTTTTATTTTCTAGATAGAAATACCTGTAGAAAAGTATTCTAAGCAACAGGAATAAGTTATGTAAAAGATAAGTAATCATATCTTTAAAAGAAGGGATTTTTCACAGGACTAAGGGCTTCTCTTCTTATTGATGCCAGACAATGCAATCCTCTGCTACATATGTGACTGGAGCCATGGGTCCCTCTATGTGTATTCGTTGGTTGGGGATTTAGTTCATGGGAGGTCTGGGGGGTCTGGTTGGTTGACATTTCTGTTCTCCCTATGGGGATGCAAACTCCATAAGTTCCTTCAGTCCTTTCTCTAAGTCTTCCATTGTGATCCCTGTGTTCAGTCCTGTGGTTAGCTGCACACATCCTCATCTGTATCAGTAAGGATCTGGTAGAGTTTCCCCAGTGTAGAGGAATTCCAGGGTGTTGAGGTGAGAGTGGGTAGGTGGGAGTGGGAGCATCTACATTGAAGCAGGGGGGAAGGGAGAATAGGAAGGGAGACGGGGAAAGGGGGATAACATTTAAAATGTAAACACATAAAATATCCAATTTTTAAAAAAAGGAGGGATTTCTTTCTATCCAGGAATCTAAGATGGTTTGTTATTCAAAGCTAAAACTTAAAAAATAATTTATAAAATAAAATATTTGTTGGCATTTTACATGCATTCAGGTTGAATTTCTTTATCCAAATTTGAAAATTTTCATGTATCCAGTACTGTCTGATTGATACATAAGAGCATAGGCATAAAATTCTCTAACAGACCTCATATGTTACATTGCACTCCAAGTACAAGGACACCAAAATATTGTTACAAAATCTTCTTCAAGTGGTATGTACATATTTACACAAAATACATATTTACACAAACTGAATTTTATGTTTATACTTTGCTACAATGACAAAAGCTATCTAATTATTTAAAGGATATTGGAATATTTAAAACATCTTGAAATATGAAATCTAAAATAGTTCTGGTCCCAGGCTTTTTAGATAATCAGTATTTAACCTCATTTTATTACAATATATATATATATATGATATGCTAAATGAAGCAAATTAAACTTTGATATTCCAATGATATCAATATTGCTGAATATTTGGCATATACCAGGTAAGTGTCCTGGTGGTATTTTGAATGAGAAGGGCTCTAAAAGGTTATGTACTTGAATGACAAGTTGTTCTTTTTTTTTTCCTTTTTACATGTTTTAGGAAGGATTAAGAGTTATGGCTTTGTTAGAGGAAGCTTGTCCCTGGGGGTAGGATTTGAGATCTCAAAATCCATGCCAATTCTAGTTAGCTTTTTCTGTCTGTCTGTCCCTGTCCCATTCTCTGTGTCTCTGTCTTTATCTTCCTCTCTGTCTCTCTGTCTCTCTGTGTGTCTCTGTATCTCTCTGTGTCTCTCTGTCTCTGTCTATCTATCATCTATCTATCTATCTATCTATCTATCTATCTATCTATCTATCTATCTATCTATCTATCTAGCATCTATCTATCTCTCTAGATACAAGCGTGTTTCAGCATGTAAGTTCTCAGCTACTGCTTCAGAGACATGACAACAGTCTGCTGCCATGTTCCCACCATGATGTTTATGGAATCTAAAACTTTCTGGGACAATGAGTTCCAAAATAATTGTTTTCCTTTACTAGTCATCTCTTCCTAGCAAAAAAAAGTCACCAAGTATAGTCTTTGCGTAGTGGCTTAGTCCCTGGAAGCTCTGGTTGGTTGGCATTGTTGTTCATATGGGGTCTCAAGCCCCTTCAAGCTCTTTCAGTCCTTTCTCTGATTCCTTCAACGGGAGTCCCGTTCTCAGTTCAGTGGTTTAATGATGGCATTCGTCTATGTATTTGCTGTATTCTGGCTGTGTCTCTCAGGAGAGATCTACATCTGGTTCCTGTCAGCCTGTACTTCTTTGCTTCATCTATCTTATCTAGTTTGGTGGCTGTATATGTATGGGCCATATGTGGAGCAGGCTCTGAATGGATGTTCCTTCTGCCTCTGTTCTAAACTTTGCCTCCCTATTTCCTCCCAAGTGTATTCTTGTTCCCCTTTTAAAGAAGGAGTGAAGCATTCACATTTTGATCATCCGTCTTGAGTTTCATTTGTTCTGTGCATCTAGGGTAATTCAAGCACTTGGGCTAATAGCCATTTATCAATGAATGCATACCATGTGTGTTTTTCTGTGATTGGGTTACCTCACTCAGGATGATATTTTCCAGTTCCATCCATTTGCCTATGAATTTCATAAATTCATTTTTTGATAGCTGAGTAATATTCCATTGTGTAGATGTACCACATTTTCTGTATCCATTCCTCTATTGAAGGGCATCTGGGTTCTTTCCCGCTTTGGGCTATTATAAATAAGGCTGCTATGAACATAGTGGAGCATATGTCTTTGTTATATGTTGGGGCATTTTTTAGGTATATGCCCAAGAGTGGTATGGCTGGGTCCTCAGGTAGTTCAATGTCCAATTTTCTGAAAACCTCCAGACTGATTTCCAGATGGTTGTACCAGTCTGCAATCCCACCAACAATGGAGGAGTGTTCCTCTTTCTCCACATCCTCGCCAGCATTTGCTGTCACCTGAGTTTTTGATTTTAGCTATTCTCACTGGTATGAGGTGAAATCTCACACTACCCAAAGACTATACATGGACTGACCCTGGACTCCAACCTCATAGGTAGCAATGAATAGCCTAGTAAGAGCACCAGTGGAAGGGGAAGCCCTTGGTCCTGCTAAGACTGAACCCCAGTGAATGTGATTGTTGTGGGGAGGGCAGTTATGTGGGGAGGATGGGGAAGGGAACACCCATGGTGAAGGGGATGTTGGCCAGGAAACCGGGAAGGGGAATAACAATCGAAATGTAAATAAGAATTACTCAAGTTAATAAAGATAAAAGAAAGAAAAAGGAAAAAGATAAAAGAAAAAAAAATGTCACCAAGACAGCCCCTATTTTTTCAAACGTATATATTGCTGTTGAATTTAAAAATGCTAAAACATATAACAGTTGAATAAAATATTGTCTCTAGTTCTTAATGAAGTACATAATACAATGTTACTGTTTATTTGCTTTTGAAATTCACATATTTGTATCTTGGTGGCATTTGTATCCTGTACACAAAGAAAAATGGCTGACCTCTTATCAACTTCATGTACTAAAAGTGAAGCATTGTGAGCTCCTCCTTTATCATTGTTGGGATTTTAACTCTCTTGGGCTTGAAGAGATCTCTTTTCACTACAAACATCTGCTGCAAGTTCATCTTTTTAGCAGTCATGCTATATGAGAAGCCAGCCTTTCAAAGCACTCCTCTCCATTCTCTCAGTCTTTCTGCCCTGTGTCAGTGATGTTCTCTGATCTTAGTGTTTTAGGCATGGATAATATAGAAGTTCCACATTTGGAAGAGCACTTACCATTTCTTATTCACAGCGGTTGGAGCATTTAGGAGTCTCTGCATTAACTACTGCCTTCTGTAATCACAAGTTTTTCTGGCCATGCTTGAAAACATCATCAATCTGTTAGCATAAGAAGCTGGGCCCATAGCCCATTTCTCTTTTAGAGTAACTTCAAAGTTCTTTATATCTCAAAAATATCTACTTTGTGCTTTAGTTGCCTAACATAACCTACTGAAACACCATCCAAATGAAAATAGTTCTCGAGGGCATATTTCCAATATTCTTATATGATGTTATGTTAGGAAATGAAGCTAGTAGATTTGTATATTGTTAATGTTGACATCCAACATTCTTTTGAAGTACTTACATGATTTGAAATGAATTTGGTAAACACTCTAGAAACATTTTTCAAAATTAAGTGGCCTAGTCTTCTCAGTTGCATTATTCTGATCCTTAAATTTGTTTTCTAGAACTTCTGGATCAGGTAAGTTTCATCCCCACTATCTCTAGAATATTGGCCTGTCTTGTTTGTTTGTTTGTTTATTTATTTATTTATATTTACACTCCAGGTTTTATTCCCCTGCCAGTCCACCCTTTGAGCATTCCCCATCTCTGCCCACACATTCCCTGCCCCGACTCCACAAGGGTATCCCCACCCCACCCATCCCATAAGACCTCTAAACTTCCTAGGGCAACTAGTTTCTTGAGGATTAGGTGCAACTTCTATGTCTGAACCCAGACCTGGGAGCCCTCTGTTGGAGGCCTTTTCTCAGCTGGTGTAGGCTGCCTGGTTTGTGATCCTGTGTCTAAGAGATCTCAGGGGTCAAGTTTAATGAGACTGCTGGTCCTCCTACAGGGGCTCTCCTCCTCAGCTTTTCCGAAGCCCCCTAATTCAAACACAGGGGTCAGCCTTCTGTTCATTGGTTGTACACATAACTGCATCTGGATACCATAGCTGCTTGTTGGGTCTTTTGGAGAACAGTTATGATAGGTCCCGTTTTTGTGAATGCCCCATCACTTTCATTTTCACTATCTCTAGAATATTGGCTTGTCTTAAGCTTGAAAAAGTACTAAAATGCATAATGCCATTGTTAATGTTGTAAAATTAATAGTTCTATATGTTGATTGGGTGGATCATGATTTCCAGATATTTAATCAAATATTGCAAATATCTGTGGAAGTGATTTCTGAAGAACATTAAAATTTAAATTGGATTAATCTGAATAAAGCACATTACCCCTTATACTATGGATGGACTTTAACAATTCATTATGGGGTAATACTATAATAAGGTTGATTTCTCTAGTAAACAGAAATTTTGACAGCAATACACCTTGTACTTGAACTGTATACTTTTCTGGACCCTTTCTTTCTGTCCTACTCAACATAATTTCTACATCTCAAATATGTGTGAGCATATGAATTAATTCTTCATATATATATGTATATATACATATACACATATATATATATATATATATATATATGAATGAGAGGATGTATTATTCTGCACGTGTGGAGGGTTAAAGAAAACAGGTGATGTCAGTTCTCCTTTGCTATGTGGGTCCTATAAATCAGAATCAGGTCTTCGGGCATAGCAGAACATGTCTTTACCAACTAAGACTTCTTTATATTCATGGAATAGCTTAATCTTTATAAATTCATTTAAAATTCCTTAAGAATTAGTACAGAAATCATGGTATCGTCTACATTCTATGCTCAATAAATAATAAAAAGAAATAATTTCATTCCTTTGCTTCACTAAGTAAAATATCTTCAACTTCTCCAGACATAAAATGAATACTAAACTTTCATGTTGTTAATACAAGTTACAGTGTTGTAGATTGTAAGTTGCATAACAGAAAAAAGAGCAGTAATTCTATAGAGGATAGGAAATGACTTTTCTGTACAATGTAGATAGAGTTGCTTGTGGATCACAGCTGTCCTAGAAGGTATTAAATATTAGTCTCATCCACAAATAAGCCTTATTTGTGCTTATTGAAGTAGGAATGAATAGGTCCCAGGAAAAGCACATTGTTCTCAAGAGAATGCTTGATTTTGACTTGTTAACAACCTTTGCCAAGTCAATTTCAAGAATGCAGTAAGGGAAGAGTGTGGCATTAAAATCATTAATTAGTTTTCTTGTATATTTTAGTGAGGGCAAAATGTCAGATCCACATAGTAATTAAAAGAGAGTTTTAATTTTTCATTAACTCTAATTAATGTTGACTTTTCATGTTTCATTAACATTATTTCTGCTGACTCGGGAATTTATCAAAATTACAAGAAAGATCATCAGTATATGTCAAATAATGTATTCTGTGCATGGGAATAAGGGTGAAAATTTCAATTGTATTTTAATTCTGGAATCATGTTAAGTTCAGTTACCTCCACAACAGGAAAATCATAAGGCCAGAGAAAATGTGGAAAATTACCATCTCCTTACTCCAAATGTTGGGTGGCATCAGTATTATTTTTCTTATTATTAGTCTAGTGTCAGGAATTTATTAAAGAACTCATCATTATATTTTTCCAAAGCAACAATTACAGGATAGTGTGTTTGTTTAATGGGAATCTCAAAGGTCAATCTATTTTATAATTAATAATGAATGGGTATTCATAACCTACATTCCTTGGCACAGAAGGGGACAATAAATTTGTCGATCACATGGAATTATTGCAATAGACACCCAGGATTTTATATCTCTTGGGAAGTCTAAAGGAGGAAAGCTCAAGGGAGTAGATAGATTCATAAGATTGAGAGACAATGATCCTTTTTAAAATAAGCTATTTACAGCTAAAAATTAATATGATATGACTAATCTCTAGGTATTACATTGGGTTATTTATAACAATAACTTTAATATCATTATTCTTGTTCTAATATGATTACTACAATAAATTCATTTTGTAAAGTGAGAAACCTATAGGACAGTCATTTAAATAATTCATGCTAATGTATTGATGGCTAAATATGAATTTCAGGTTTTAAAAGTTGAACGCAAATATGGATGATCTTCAGGGCCCACCATCCTTATCACTGTCTCATGTAATAAATTCAAATCTGTATAAAAATTGGGTTTTACAGAAAGTTCTAACAGTGAGGTTATCTGTTTAATTTGTGAAATAATTTATAGGTTACTTAGAGGTACAAATTAAAGGATTAAAAAAAAAACCCATGGAATGGTGGGGAGAATCATTGCACTGTGAAAAATTATTTGAAATTTGTAAAAGAAAAACAAAATAGCAACATACATGATACAGCAAATATTTTGACTTTGGTGTAAAGCAATCAATTTGAATAAATATCACTACATTCTGTTTCTGTGAATGATATGTTCGACATAGACATCTACAATGATCACACAACTAGTTACTATGAAAATGAATTATTTCTTCTGTTTTTAATTCAGTTGCCAAGTATTTTGCTTTAAATGTAACTCACTCTAAATTAACTCTTACTAACATTTTTCTTATTTGTGGCACTTCATGCACAGAACAATAACAACAATGTATACACCTTGGAGATGTCATGAAATGTAATGGTGAGCCACTGCTTTTGAAAGTAGAAAAAATTTACATAAGCCAATGGCTGTGAAGGAATTGAGATAAAAATTAGAAAGTAAATAAAGAATATGATGCAGAAAAGAAGGTAAGAAGTGCTACCAGGGAGTAAGAGGCTTTCTGTAATTAATTAGTTCGAGGCACACTATGAATAAAGAAAATTAACTCTCCTTAAAAGAAAAGCTTTATGGAATTTTAAGGGAATCATTTGGAAAGGATATATGTGATTTCTTTATAATTTTCAAATATCTCTTGTATATATAATCCAGCATACATAGGCAAGTATTATTTTTATAACATTTATTTGTCTGTATTTATGATAGGGGGCTATGTGCTACACAATGCTTATATTGAAGTCAACAGAATTGTGGGAGTTGATTTAAGATTTGTCCTTCTACCATGTGAGTTCTAGGGATTGCACTCAGGTCATCAGTCTTGGCAGCAATATTTTAGCCACTGAGCCATCTCACTGAACCAAATATAAGCAAACCATTGAAAAGGATTTGGTTAGAAGTAGCTAAAAATACAGAAGTATTTTGAGGTATTATAACATCTAAAATTATGTTAGGTAATTGGTTACCACAAAATCACACATATAGATTTACTTATGTAGAACTGTTATAATATTTATGTTTGTCACTGAATTCCTCCCAGGATGCATAATATTTTCAAAATGAAACCATTTTATGCCATGCATCATCATATACACTTCTTTTCACTGTTGGATAACATTACCTGGAGTATACCATATTATTTCATTGTTCTTCAATTGTTGAGAATATGAGTCATTCCCAATTTGTAGTCATCATTAATAAATGTACTATGAAATTTATTTTATAAAATTTAGACTGCACACATGTTTTTATTTCCTTTGGGTATATAATGAGAATTAAAATTGGTTAGTTTTAGGATTTTATATATAATATGTTAGGATGCATCAAATACTTTTAAACAGACACTTCCATTTTATATTATTTTTAGCAATATATAAGAAATATATTTCTTAATTACAGTACATTGAGCTCCATAGAGACAGCACCAGGGTGAGTGAGATCTGGAGGGGCATTAGACAACTCTGTGCATTGCGGTGAAAAAATCAACTGAACCTTGGCAAAGGAGATCCTAAGAAGCCAAGAGGTAAAATGTCCTCATATGCTCTTTGTGAAAACCTGCAGGTAGGAGCACAAACAGAAGCAACTGCTTTCTAAGAATTTCTCAGAACTGTGGAAGATCACATATGCCAAAGAAAAGGGGAGATTTGAGGGCATAGCAAAGGCTGAAAAATCTCATTATGAAAGAGAAATGAAACACTACATTCTCCTACAAAGGGAAGCCCAAAAAGAAGTTCAATGAATTCAATGGACCCAAGAAGCCTCCTTAGGCCTTCTTCTTGTTCTGGTTTTAGAACTGCCCAAAAATCAAAGGTGAGCAAACTGGCTTAACCATTGGTGATGTTGCAAAGAAACTAGGAGAGATATGAAACAGCACTGCTGCAGGTGTAATGCAGCCCTATGAGAAGAAGGCTGCTGAGCTTAAGGATATTGCTGCCTACAGAGCTAAAGGAAACCAGATGCAGTGGAGGGGGGGGTGGTCAAGGCTGAAAAGAGCAAGGAAAAGAGGGAAGAGGAAGGCAATGAGGTGGATAACGAGGGTAAGAAAAAGGAAGAAGAGAAAGACAAAGATGAAGATGATGGTTTTAGCGCAGGCTTTTCTTGTCTATAAAGTATTTATCCTACCTGTACACAACTCCTTTTAAAGAAAAGAATTGAAATGTAAGGCTGTATAAGATTTGTATTTAAAGTGTCTTTTCTTGTTGTTGTTTTGTATAGTTAACATACTATTAGGTGAATTTTTAGAAAGCCCTGTCCTTTTGGTATTTTCAGTAACCACTAACTTTGCCTAGTACATTCTGAAGATGTAAATTGACATGGAAAATTTTAAAGATCCTTGTTGGTGAACAACACAAATTAGTTTATACATGGGGCCAGTAATTTAGATATCTTTAATACAGCTCGTGTGAAGATAATTGTTCTTAAAAAAAAGAAAAGCATTATGGCTGTTTTGTTAACATTCTGAATTTTTCTAAGAATAATTTTTATTAAAAAAGAAATATATTTCTCTATAAATATGTAGTAATGTATTATTTTCTTACTTCTTCATTGTCATCATTTTTGAAGGAAAAAGAATTGCTTTTTACCTAGTATCTTTACTTCTTTGCTGCCTGGTAACATTGGACCTTTTTAGTTGCTCATTTGCTATGTCTCTGTATTTATTGAAGACATGTATATCTAGACACAATGATGTATTTCTTTCTCTTTGAGTTACTTATATTTTCAGATTTAGTAGTGATGCATTGTAGGGAGCGGCGCGGCAGCTGTATGATAATGAGGTGAATCTGGCGCCCTCCTAACAACAGTACGGAGCATGCGTGGGGTTTTGCACCTGACATCAGTCTGGCTGGGGCGGTACTATGCTAAATGGAAGTTCATGCCGCGCCAATCTCTGGAGGACAAGTAGCTGGGATGGCAGTGGGGTGACACGTGCCCCACCAATCCCTGAAAGAAGATTAGCATACTGTTGTGTATATGCTTGGCGCGGTAACACTTAAAGCTGTAACACTTGGAGCTGTAACACTTAGAGATGTAACACTTAGGGCTGGCTGCCGGCGCCTCTCTGTATCAACAAAGAAGGTGTCCTGCAGTAAAGGCTGTTGAGAAGAATCCAATCGTGTTGCATCTTCTTTGCCAGACGAGGTGGGCGCGACAATGCATGGTGTATATTCATTATACCTAATGCTAGGTTTCATAGAGATCAAAGACAACTTTAATTGTGTTATGTACTAAACCTCCATAACTTCTAGTTTCTTATCTACCTATTCTCCTTCCACCAGTCTTCCACCTTTCACTCAGTCTTTTGTCTGCTTCCATGTCCTCCGTTTCTCTTGCATTAATTTACCAATTCATATCATTTTATGTATCTATAAAAACCTAGAAATCCCCATGGGAGAGAAAACATGTCATAATTGCATTTGCTTTTCTAAAGCAAGCTTCTTATTCTTAATAAGATTATTTCCAGTTGCATTTATTTTTGAGAATGTCAGAATTTCTTCCTCATGACTGAAAAGTATCTATCTGTCTGTCTATCTATCTATCTATCTATCTATCTATCTATCTATCTATCTATCTATCTATCTTAAATGCATTCTGTGTATTTAAATCATATTTCTTTTATCAAATCATCTGTTGATGGACATTCATGCTGTTTCTATAGTAGATATTAATAGTGCTGCAGTAAACATACTCAGGTAGCTTGATGGTATGCTTACCTAGAATTCTTGTGGTATATTTCAGGATTGATATAACTGAGTCAGATGACAGCCCTATGCTACTATTTTCATCTTCTCAGGAAGCCCACATTGATTTTCATCGTTGCTGAAATAATTTGTATTCTCACCTGCAATAAGTAAGGGTTTCCTTTCCCAATTCCCTCAAGAGAATTTGTAGTCATTATTTTCTTTAGAATATCCATTCTGATTAGGATTTAATAGAACCTCAACTTACTTTTACTTGGTGTTCCATTAATAGCTTATGATGTGGAAAGTGTTTGTCAAATATTCATTGACCAATGGTAGTTCATGTTCTAAATATTATCTACTTGATAATTAGATTTTTATTTCTTGAATTATTCTTTTATTTGGCAGCTTGTTACTGATTGCTTCATATATTATGGATAGTAATCCTCTATCTTATTGTCTGATTATTTAATCCTAACCATTTCAAAAGGATGCTGTGGTGCTTTGGATATGCTTGGCCCAGGGATTGGCACAATTAGGAGGTAGGGCTTCATTGGAATAGGTATAGCCTTGTAGTATAAAATGTTTCTCTGTGGGTTTGTGCAATGAGATCCTTCTCCTAGCCACTCTTCTCATGTTTCTCTTAATAACAAGATGTTAAACTCTCATCCCCTCTAGCAGCATGTCTGCCTGGATGCTGCCATGTTTCCTGCAATGATGATAATGGACTGAACCTCAGAACATGTAAGGCAGCACCAATTAAATGTTGTGCTTTATAATAATTGCCTTGATCATAGTGCCTATTTACAGCACCCTAACTAAGAGAAAAGTTGATACCAGGGATTAGATTATTGCTGTGATAGGTCTGACAATGTTTTGTCTTTTTTTTTTTTTTTTTTTCGGAGAAATACAGATTTGGGAACACTGGATTTTGGAAGCAGTAGAACACTTTAAGAGGAGCTTATGGACCATCCTAGTAGGCACCTGGAAGACATTCAGGATTTGAACTGTGCAGACCTGGTCCAAGAAGTTTCAATGAAGAAGAATATTAGCATCTGTCCTAAAGACTGTTTTAGTAATATTTTGGTGAAGAACATGATTGTTTTTGATTGTTTATTTTTTTGCCACTTTCAAAATAGTCAGCCTGAGGGTAGTGTAAAGAGATTTAGATTAATTGTTTTGACAAAGAAAGTCTCAAAATAGCCTGATATAAATTCTGCTGTATGTTTACTAAAGTTCACTTGGCAGCATTGGCTATGTGATTCTGGCTTTAGATGCTAGAACAGAAGAAACTACTGAGTCAATTAATGTTGCTTAGTGGGAGCTAAAAATTTAAAAGTGATTAAGAGTAGACTAACATCGCTTAGGGGAAATCTTCTGGGAAATGTTTTCTGAGAGTACAAAGAAGCTGTGTTCTAAGATAGCCAAGATTGTACCTCATGCTGCAACTGGAGTTGGTAATATGTAAGAATCACCCAAGTGCCACTGGTTTTTGAAGGTATGAAAGGGTCATAGAGAGCAGCTGAGGCTTTGCTCTGTGAGAGGCTATGGAAGGCCATTGGTATGATGGTTTGTATATACTTGGTCCAAGAATGACACTGTTGGGAGGTGTGACCTTGTTGGAGTAGGTTTGGCTTTGTGGTTGTGTTCTTTAATACCCTTGTCCTAGTTGTCTGGGAGCCAGTATTTTGCTAACAGCCTTCAGATGAAGATAAAGAACTCGCATCTCCTTTTTTGAACCATGCTGCCTGATGCTGCCTTGTTCCATTTTTTTAATGATAATGGGCTGAACTTCTGAACCTAAGAGACAGCTGCAATTACATATTGTCCTTAAAAGAGGTGCCTTTGTCATGGTTTCTATTCATAGCAGTAAAACCCCAACTAAAACAATTGATCAAGGTGCAAACTCAGTTGCATTTGACTGCCCAGGACTGAAGGGGTCATGCAAAGAAGCTGAGGTTTAGCATTATAAAGACAGCCTTTGAGAAGCTATTGGTGAAGCCTTATTGTGGCAGAAGACCCAAGTATTCTCACCTCCCAGCCCTCGCCCATTTCCCTTCACTCTCAGATCCATTTCTGTTCATTTTCCTATCAGAAAAGTGCTGGTCTCCCATACAAATCTATAAAACATGACATTTCAAGTTATAATAAAACTAGTCACATATCCTCATATCAAGGCTGGATGTGGCATTGCAGTAGAGTTTCGCAAGAACATTAAGTTACACAAACTTCATATTACTGTTAATATTGTTTATATCTCTTGGTTAATGATTTTTATGCCATATCCCCTCCCATCTAGTTTCATACCTTTTTGTCTGTCATTGAAAAATGAACAGGTGATTGATTGTATGGCCAATACTCTTGAGGCCTCTATCAGGTCCTACAATCAAGGAACATCTAAGTTAGATAACTTCACCCTTCCATTCTGCTGCCCATGCCCCCAAGATACAACCAGCTGAACTAACTGCCTGCTGTCCCAGGATCTCCATTGTCTAGCCACTGCTCTAATGGCCTCTACCAGGTCTGCAGCACAAAGAATAACTAGGCCTGATACAGCAAGAGCAATCAATCCAAGGCTGACCAGGAGAAGCCTACTACACAAGACACACCCAGATTAAGACCAATACATCACCCAGGAACAACCAGATGGCAAAAAGCCCACCATAAGAACACAAAAAACAAGAACCATGGAAGCATGGCATCTTCAGAGCAAACCTATCACACTACAGCAATGTCTAGATATCGTAACACAACTGACACATAAGAAAATGACCCTATATTTAATGTTATAAGGATGGAAGATGTTTTAAATAGGACATGAATAAATCCCTCAAAGAATTAAAGTAAAACACAACCAAACATGTAAAGCTTTATTTTGTTTTGTTTTGTTGTTGTTCTTTTATTCTTGGTTTGGGTTATTTTTTCTCTTACAGAATATGAGGTTATTTTATTTTATTTTTTAAATTTTATTTTTCTTGGATAATTCATGTATTTACATTTCAAATGTTGTCCCCTTTCCCACCTCTCCCATTCCCAATCTGCTCTCCCCCTGTTCTATGTGGATACTCCTTATCCAACCAACCCACTCCAAGTTCAACACATTAGCACTACACTACATTGGTGAAATGAGCCTTCATAGGAACAAGGACTTCCTCCTATTGATGCTGGACAAGGCCATCCTCTGCTACATATGTGGCTGGACTTATTGGTCCTTCAATGTGTACTCATTGGTTGGTAGTTTAGTCCCTTGGAACTCTGTTGGGGTCTGTTTGGTTGTTACTTTTGTTCTTCCTATAGGGTTGCAAACCCCTTTGTCTCCTTCAGTCTTTTCTATAACTCCTCCATTGTGGTTCTTTTGTTCAGTCCAATGGTTAGCTGTAAACATCCTCATCTGTATCAGTGGAGCTTTGGGATAGCTTCTTGGGGGACACCCGTATCTGACTGCTGTCAGCAAGCACTTCTTGGCGTCGGCAATAGTGACTAGGTTTGATGGTTGTATGGTGTACAGATCCCCAGAATGTCAGTTTCTGGATGATCTTTTCTTCAGTCCCTGATCCACACTTTGTCCTGTATTTCCTCCTGAGTATTTTTGTTCTCCTTCTAAGAAGGAATGAAGCATCCACATTTTTGTCTTCCTTCTTATTGGGCTTCATATGTTCTGTGAATTTTTTTCTTAGTTATTCCAAGCTTTGAGTTAATATCTATCCACTTACCAGTGAGTACATGACATGTGTATGCTTTTTGTGACTGGGTTATCTTACTCAATAATGATATTTTCTAGTTCAATACATTTGTCTAAGACTTTCAGGTAGTCATTGCTTTTAACAGCTGAGTAGTAATCCTTTGTGTAACTGTATCATATTTTCTATATTCATTCCTCTGTTGAAGAACATCTGGGTTCTTTCCAGCTTCTGGTTATTATAAATAAGGTTGCTATGAACATATTGGAGTGTGTGTCCTTATTATATGTTGGAGGATCTTTTGGATTTATGCCTAGGAATGGTATACCAGGGTTCTCAGGTAGTAATATGTCCACTTTTCTGAAGAATCTCTAGACTGATTTACAGAGTGATTGTTCCAGCTCACAATCCCACCAACAATGGAGGAGTGCTGCTATTTCTCCACATCCATGCCAACATTTGCTGTCACCCGAGTTTTTGATCTTAGCCATTCCAACTGGTATGAGGTGGTATCTCAGGCTTGGTTTGATTTGTATCTCCCTGATGACTAAGGATGGTGAACAATTCTTTAGGTGCTTCTCGGCAGTTCCATACTTTTCAGTTGAGAACTCTTTGTTTAGCTCTGTACCCCAATTTAATAGGATTAATTGATTCAATGGAGTCTAATTTCTTGAGTTCTTTGTATATATTAGATATCAGCCCTCTACCATAGTAAAAGCAATATGCAGCAACCATGTTGCAAACATCAATTTAAACAGAGAGAAACTTGATGCAATCCCACTAATGCCTACTCCCTACCTATCCAATATAGTACTTCAAGTCCCAGCCAGTGCAATTAGACAACAAAAGAAGGTAAGAGGGATACAAATTGGAAAGGAAAAAGTAAAATATCACTATTTGCAGATGATATGATAGCACACTTAAGTGACCCCAGGAATCCCACCAAAGAACTCCTACAGCTGATAAACAACTTCAGTGAAGTGGCTGGATATAAAATTAACTCAAAGAAATCAGTAGTCTTCCTCTACTCTGAGGATAAATTAGAATGAGAAAGAAATTAGGAAAATGATACCATTCACCATATCCAAAAATAATTTAAAATACTTTGGTGTGACTCTAACCAAGCAAATGAAAGATCTTTATGACAAGAACTTCACATCTCCAAAGAAAGAAATCAAAGAAGACCTCAGAAGACAGAAAGTTCTCCCATGCTCACAAATTGACAGGATTAATATAGTAAAATGGCCATCTTGCTGAAAGCAATATACAGATTCATCACAAGTTCTATCAAAATTGCAACTCAGTTCTTCATAGAATTAGAAAGAACTATTTGCAAATTCATTTGGAAAATCAAAAAAACCCAGGAAAGCAAAAAAGTATTCTCAACAATAAAAGAACTTCTGGGGGAATCACCATCCCTGACCTCAAGCTATATTACAGAGCAATCATGATAGAAACTGCATAGTATTGGTACAGGGACAGGTAGGTAGATCAATGGAATAGAATTAAAGACCCAGAAATGAACCCACACACCTATGGTCACTTGAACTTTGACAAAGGAGCTAAAACTACCCAATGAAAAAAACAGCATTTTCAAGAAATGGTGCTGGTTCAACTGTAGGTCAGCATGTAGAAGCATGCAAATTGACCCATTCTCATCTTCTTTTCCAAAGCTCAATTCCAAGTGGATCAAAGACCTCTACATAAAACCAGATACACTGAAACTAACAGAAGAAAAAGTGAGGAAGAGCCTCAAATACATGGTCAATGGGGAAAACACACCAATGGCTTATATTCTAAGGTCAAGAATGGACAAATGGCCCCTCAGAAAATTGCAAAGCTTCTTTAAGGCAAAGGACACCGTCATTAGGAAAAATGGCAACTAACAGTTCTGGAAAAAAATCTTTACAAATCCTACATCTGACAGAGGTCTAATATCCAATACATACAAAGAACTCAAGAAGTTAAAACTACAGAGAATCAAATAATCCTATTAAAATGGGGTACAGAGCTAAACAAAGAATTCTCAGGTGAGGAATATCGAATGGCTGAGAAGTACCTAAAGAAATGTTCAACATCCTTAGTCATCAGGGAAATGCAAATCTAAACAACTCCGAGATTCCACCTCACACCAGTCCCAATGGTTAATATAAAAACAAGAATATCCTTGGGAGGAAATAGGGAGGCAAAGTTTAGAACAGAGGCAGAAGGAACACCCATTCAGAGCCTGCCCTACATGTGGCCCATACATATACAGCCACCAAACTAGTTAAGATGGATGAAGCAAAGAAGTGCAGGTTGACAGGAACCGGATGTAGATCTCTCCTGAGAGACACAGCCAGAATGTGGCAAATACATAGGTGAATGTCAGCAGCAAACCACTGAACTGAGAACGGAACACCCGTTGAAGGAATCAGAGAAAGGACTGAAAGAGCTTGAAGGGATTTGAGACCCCATATGAACAACAGTACCAAACCAATCAGAGCTTCCAGGGACTAAGCCACTACCCAAAGACTGACCCATGGACTGACTCTGGGCTCCAACCTCATAAGTAGGAATGAATAGCCTAGTAAGAGTACCAGTAGAAGGGGAAGTCCTTGGTCCTGCCAAGACTGAACCCCCAGTGAATGTGATTGTTAAGGGGAGGGCGGTAATAGGGGGGAGGATGTGGAGTGGAACACCCATAGAGAAGGGGAGGGGGAGGGGTTAGGGGGATGTTGGCCCGGAAACCAGGAAAGGGAATAACAATCAAAATGTAAATAAGAAACACCCAAGTTAATAAAGATGAAAACAACAACAACAACAACAACAACAACAACAACATCAGGTGACACCAGATGCAAGGATGTGGAGCAAGAGGAACACTCCTTCATTTTTGGTAAGATTGCAAGCTGATATAACCACTATTGAAATCAGTCTGATGTTTCCTCAGAAAATTTGACATAATACTACCTGACTACCCAGATACAAAACTCTTGGACATATACCCAAAAATGCTCCAATGTATAGCAAGGACACATGCTCATATAGTTAAGGACACTATGTTCACAGCAGCCTTATTTATAATATCCAGAAGCTGGAAAGAACCCAGATGTCCTTCAACAGAGAAATGGATACAGAAAAAAAGGTACCTTTACAAAATGGAATACTACTCACATATTAAAGACAACGACTTCATGTAATTCATAGGAAATTGATGGAACTAGAAAACATCATCCTGAGTGAGGTAACACAATCACAAAACACACCCACATGGTATGCACTCACTGATAAGTGGATATTAGCCCAAAAGTTTGAATTACCAAAGATTAATCTATATACCACATGGAATTCTAGAAGGACCATTAAAGTGTGAAGGCTTCATTTCTTCTTAAAAGGCGGAACAAAATTTTCACGGAGGTTTGGAGACAAAGTATGAGCAGAGACCAAAGAATGGGTCATTCAGAGCCTACCAACCTGGGATTCAGCCCATATACATGCCTGACCACCAATGCCAACAATATTGTTGATGCCAAGAAGTGCATGCTGACAGGAGCTTGATAGAGGCTGTCTCTGAGAGGCTCTTCCAGAGCATTACCAATACAGAAGCAAATGCTAGCAGCAAAACACTGAACTGAGAACCAGGTCCTCATTGGAGGAAATAGAGAGTATTGAAGAAGTTTATGGGGATTGCAACCCCATAAGAACAACAATACCAACCAACCAGAGCTCCCAGGTACTAATCCACTACACTAAGAGTCTACGTGGACAGACTCATGGCTCCAGCTGCCTTTCTAACTGAGGATGGCCTTGTTGGGCACTAGTAGGACGAGAAGCCTTTGGTCCTGCTAATGCTGGACCCAGCAGTGTATAGGAATGTCACAGTGGGGAGGTGGGAAGGGGTGGGTGGTTGGGGTGGAACAAAAAATAAAAAAAATTTCATGTATATACAATACAATATATGCATATATACATACATATATACTTATATACAAAACCAAAAATCCAATTTGTTTAAGTAATGAATTTATTATGATTACTTACACGATTACAGGTAAAAACATAACAATACAATAAATGGCACGATGTTAAATGTATAAAGTAAGTGTCTATCTCAGCATGATTGACCAGTTACAGAGCAAACAAACAGTCCTTCATTCTTGAAGCTCCTTACCTGACTTGTAGGCAGGTCAGCTGTTCAGAGTTCCTCTTAAGTCATCATTTGTTTACTGCTTTACCCTGCCTCATTAAACTTGTGTATATATCCCTAGACTTGTAACTTTTATTTAGTATCTGAGTATTATGAAACTCTCTTTTCATTCCCAATTATAATGTTTCAATTCATAGGGATGTTTGTATAATTGTATGTCTTTAAGAAGGATTCTAGATTAAGTGGGGATGGGAATAGCCACTGTAGCAGTCATTTTCACTATTCTATGATGATGTTCTTAAACTGCATGAAAAGGAAAAAAGTAATTGAGACTAGCCTTCATCCTCTATGTTTTTTATTTATTTTTTTACATTATGACTACAGATGAGTTAAAAAAAGGTGTTTTACTCTTTTGTCTCTATGACTATCTATGACATTGTCTTCCAACTCTGAGTCAGAACTAACACTTTCTTAACTTACTATTGAGATTTTCAGTTCAAAAAGTTCAATTACAATCTGAGTTTTCCATTCCACATTTCATTATTATATCTTTATTTTACTCAGATGTATGTGTGACTTGACTTTTTCATAAGTTTTTATTATCTATTATTTCATTGTCTAGCCTTATAATTATTCATTGGAAGTATTTGCTGGTGTTTTAACCTAATTTGTTCTCAATATAGTCATTATTAAATTAGTAAATTTCAATGACCTCACGTTACTTTGAATTTTCATTTGCTTTTCAATGGGGTTTGTACATTTGGGATTGGCTAATTGCTTAGATTTTTTTATTAACTCATTTTCTTTCAATGAAAATTTTTGCAATATTCCAGTAGGTTTGGGTTTTAGTGGGGTTGATATATCATTTTTTCTCCTGCACTTTCTCAGAACTAAAAGCTGCAGCTTATGTGCTCAGGGCTCTGAGCTCAATCTATCACACTACTCAATATAAAGAAACAAATCATGGAAACAACCACACTCAATGGATAGGCTCACTATGAAAAACAGCAATAATGGTTAGGAATAATTAATTCTTCCAGAGCAGTGGTTCTCAACCAGTGTCACAATTCCTTTGGTGGTTGAATGTGCCTTTCAGGGGAGTTGCTTATGACCATTGGAAAACACAAATATTTACACTATGGTTCATAATTATAATAAAATAATAGCTATAAGGTAGCAAAAGAAATAATTTTTGTTGGGAGTCACTGCAATATGAATAACTATATCAAAGGGCAGCAACAGCATTAGGAAATTTGAGAAACAATGTTCTAGAGCAATAATTTTCAGGGAGTGAATAAGCAAAAATATAATGATGTGTTTACCTGCATGCTGGAGGCTTTCTACAGAGAAATCTGTTCAGGTTAGGTGCACCAGTTAGGTCAAGAGGAGAGAACTTGTCTAGGAAGAGGGAAATGCTTCTGCTTCCTCAGCTGCTGGTGCTATTCAGCCTCCATTTTCACTACTCCTACAGGACATCTGGTGGGCTGATCCAGCAGGGGACTGAGGCAAGGGTATAGGGGAGCTTCTGGCAGCGATTTGGGGAGAGAAGATCTCTTCCCCAAGTGGCAGTGTTACAGCTCTTATGACAGAAGCTCTCAGAAGATGGAATAATTCCTGCACACAACTTTAATCCTTCTGAATAGGATTCTTAAATACAGTTTAGGAATGGGTCAGGGTCTGATAACAGGTACTTCCTGTTGGTTGGCTTGAGAGCTTGGGAATACCTCATTTACATATTTGGGGGCATGGTCCTACTTCTATGTGATTGATCTGTCATGAGCCTATGTGACCTATGGTCAGGTTCTCACCCGTGGAGGAGGGGCTTGGGGAGCTGCCCTATGTGACTGATCTGTCTCAAACCTCTCTACAGGGGGTAGTGGGGAGTGAAGCTGTGTGAGAGGGGCCTGGTCTCCTGGAAGACTGGGAATGTTCCTGCCATCCCTTAGAGTCCCCTGGGATACGACCTAAATCAACCAGTAACCAGGGTACTTTTCACAGCCTACTCCCCCACAATGATCTACACTAAGATATTAGTTATCAAGGGTAGGAATGTGTGGTGGTTTGAACAAGAATTGACCAACTGATTCACATATATGAATGCTTAGGGTTTGGCATAAGAAGATATGGCCTTAAAATATACAAAGAACTCAAGAAGTTAGACCGCAGGGAGACAACCCTATTAAAAATGGGGTTCAGAGCTAAACAAAGAATTCACAGCTGACAAATGCTGAATGGCTGAGAAACACCTAAAGAAATATTCAACATCTTTAGTCATAAGGGAAATGCAAATCAAAAGAACCCTGAGATTTCACCTCACACCAGTGAGAATGGCTAAGATCAAAAATTCAGGTGACAACAAATGCTGGCGAGGATGTGGAGAAAGAGGAACAATCCTCCTTTGTTGGTGAGATTGCAGACTGGTACAACCATTCTACAAATCAGTCTGGAGTTTCTATAGAAAATTGGACATTGAACTACCTGAGGATCCAGCTATACCTCTCTTGGGCATATACCCAAAAGATGCCCCAACATATAAAAAAGACACGTGCTCCACTATGTTCATCGCAGCCTTATTTATAATAGCCAGAAGCTGGAAAGAACCCAGATGCCCTTCAACAGAGGAATGGATACAGAAAATGTGGTACATCTACACAATGGAATATTACTCAGCTATCAAAAACAATGACTTTATGAAATTCGTAGGCAAATGGTTGGAACTGAAAATATCATCCTGGTGAGGTAACAATCACAGAAAAACACACATGGTATGCACTCATTGATAAGTGGCTATTAGCCCAAATGCTGAATTACCCTAGATGCACAGAACACATGAAACTCAAGACGGATGATCAAAATGTGAATGCTTCACTCCTCCTTTAAAAGGGGAACAAGAATACCCTTGGCAGGGAATAGAGAGGCAAGGATTAAAACAGAGACAGAAGGAACACCCATTTAGAGCCTGCCCCACATGTGGCCCATACATATACAGCCACCCAATTAGACAAGATGGATGAAGCAAAGAAGTGCAGGCAGACAGGAGCCAGATGTAGATTTCTCCTGAGAGACACAGCCAGAATACAGCAAATACAGAGGCGAATGCCAGCAGCAAACCACTGAATTGAGAATAGAACCCCCGTTGAAGGAATCAGAGAAAGAACTGGAAGAGCTAGAAGGGGCTCGAGACCCCATATGTACAACAATGCCAAGCAACCAGAGCTTCCAGGGACTAAGCCACTACCGAAAGACTATACATGGACTGACCCTGGACTCTGACCTCATGGGTAGCAATGAATAGCCTAGTAAGAGCACCAGTGGAAGGGGAAGCCCTTGGTCCTACCAAGACTGAACCCCCAGTGAACGGATTGTTGGGGGAGGGCAGCAATGGGGAGGATGGGAGGGAACACCCATAAAGAAGGGGAGGGAGGGGTTAGGGGATGTTGGCCCAAAAAACTGGAAAGGAATAACACTCAAAATGTAAATAAGAAATACTTAAGTTAATAAAAAAAAGTAATAAAAAAAAGAAGATATGGCCTTGTTGGAGTAACTGTGTCAGTGGGTTGGGATTTCAAAGGCCCAAGCAAGGCCCAGAAATTTGCTCTCTTGCTGATGCCTTCAGATCCAGACCAGAATGCTTAGCTATCTCTCCATCACTATGTCTTTCTGAGTGCTGAAATCTTCTCTGCCATGACAATAATGAACTAAGCCTCTGAACTCCTAAGTCATCCTCAATTAAATGTTTTCTTTTATAGTAGTTGTAGTAGTCACAGTCTCTCTTCACAGCAATAAAGCCCTAAGACAGACTGGTAAGGAAGTGGTATAATGAGAATATAAATCAGTATTAGAGCAACAGAGAAAACTAAAAGACAAAAATGTAAATAGATGATAGGAGTATTGAAGATGAAAGGAAGAGGTAAGGAAGATGCAGCTAATGATCAAATATGGGATAAGAAAGAACAACAACAATAAAAATAACAACAATAAAAAAACCAAATCAAACAACTTAACCCACAATGCCGGGAGAACATAGTAGAACAACTTCAATCAATCACAAGACTCAAGAAGAAAAAGCAGAGATCCTCAAATTTGAGCCACTCTTACTCCCACTCACATAAAGGAAAAAAAAAAAAAAGAACAGTGTAGGGTACAACTATCCTAATGAATTTGAAATTGTATATCGAGGAAGTGAAATGTCAAAATAATGAAGTAGTAGCATCTGTATGCAGTCCCTCACCTGTGCATGTGAGCCAGTCTTTTTCTTCTATAGTCTTTGCGCTAACCCTGTCTCTGTGATCTTTTGCAGGTATCGTACACAGGTACTGAATCTGCTTTGCCGAGGACCCTCATGGATTCCAAAGCTTGGATTCCTCAATGGAAAGAGTATGATTGCTGGGATTGCTTCTCTGTGGTTTCTTGTGGGAGTGCAGCTGCCAGACCTGCTGCTTTGCTATCTCTCACAAGGTTCCAGGTGCTGGTGTCCATATCTTTGTGCAGGCCTTTGTCTACATTGAAAGCATTGCCTTTTATACTTCTGTACTGTCTTTCATGTGGGCAGGGCATCTTTGCAAGTTCTGTGTGAAGCTGATGTCTAACAAGCTGAGGACAACCTGAGACAACACTTTGGGTTATTACCACTGTCATCTTCTAATAATACACTTAACTGTCTAATTCTCATACTTTCATGTGTTATGCATATACACATTTCTCTGAAAAATGCATGTAGCAACTTTGGACATCCATCTTCAGTGGGATACATAAGCTACACTCCGTGAACAAGGAGCGAAGTTTCTATTGCCCACAGAAAAATCAAACATTTATTATACCAGAAAGCAAGAGCACAAAAATCAATATAGATGGTACTGGATTGGGGTGTGTTAGCAGTAAGACCAACTCTTTTCTAGTAAACTTTCACTAAAAATGCCCTATTTATTATTTTATGTCTTTCTAAAATTGGACATGTATATGAGTAAAATCAGACCCACTGTGGGAAAGGTCATATACAGCAGAAAAAAGAAAAAAATTATATAACCCAACATATCAATCAAAACAGATCAAAATATACATGTATGAAATTGTCAAAGAATAAAAGAAAAGAGAATCACTCTTATACCTCTTAGTAACTGACCTCTTCCTGAACCTTATAAGAGAAAAAAGCAATGAGCAATAAACAGGGTCTTTGATTATCTTCACTTATGATGCCTGCTATTCTCTTGCATTGTGTTCGGATCTTTTGTTTTGATGTAAATAATTTCCACAAACTTTTTTTTAAGTCTGTTAGGGATTTCATTTCAATTTTTTGAATAAAAGGCCAGGAACATGGAAATATCTACTACAGGTCTACTCCTGAGTTTCCTTCTGAATAGATTTCCAAATTGCAGAATATTTCAAGGTTCTGATTCAAAGATTTCATCCTATATTTACAGGTGTTCTTCAGGCTGGGTCTCAGAGTATAGTCTCTTGACATTTGCCTGGGTACCTAGAATCTAGAAATTTTACTTTTGGCCTTGGAAAATTCTTAAATGTTATGATAAACTATATCATCAATGTATTTATTTATTATTATAGTCAACATCTTTCAATATTTCCTCCTATATGACTTTTTGTGGCTGAATATTTTATTAAGATAATAGTGTTTTCTTTTCTCTTGTACTCTACACCTTAATGTTTTTGGTGTTATGAAAATTATGTATATGGACTCCAAAGTCATGTAACTGGGCATAGTGAGTGCCAACCCTTCCTCTAAAAGGATAAGGGAATCTTTTATTATTGATATACATTTCCATTTGTATGGTATGACTAATATGTTGTTTTCAAAAATTTGTGACAATTGCAATATTGAATCACATAAAACTTGATGTATAGTCCAGATTAAAATATGTACTCAATTAATTTTAATTACTGTACTGAAGTTTATTTTTAACATAAATGAATATAATTAGAAAAATCTACTCCTTTAGATGCTGTAAAATCTACCATTTTATACTGATTTTGAAAGCATATTTGTAAAGTCTAAGATGAATAAGAATCATTTTTCATATGTACACAGGATTTTTCTTCCAGACTACTCAATACTGCCTTTAAAAAGTTACACACCCAGGGGTTTGCTTTTACTATTCTCTTCTCTTGACAGATTTTTCGCTAAGAAGGTAGCTGACCATGTAAACCAATTAATCTCTCTCCTGAGGCAAAGCAATCATTTACAAAGGAATACACTCAAGTACCATTTCTCTTGGTTTCAGACCAGCTAAAGTGAGAGAGAAAAAGAGAACAAAAGCTTTTTCTTTGATATCTCTAACTTATGAAAGCAGTTAACTTGGGAATCACTGTGTGTGTGTGTGTGTGTGTGTGTGTGTGTGTGTGTGTGTGTGTGTGTGTGTGTGTGTGTGTGTGTGTGTGTGTGTGTGTGTGTGTGTGTGTGTGTGTGTGTGTGCGTGCATTTTCCTACTAGAAAAAGCCTTGGAATTCAGGAGTTCTTATAAAACTTGTAGAATTATTCAAGGTAGACTAGCCATTGTGTGTATGTAGTATGGGAGATTTTCTAGACACCAAGAACTAATCATTACCTGGTCTTCCTCACTGACCACAGACCTATTTCTCTTCACTTTACCTATTCTAATAATTCACCAAGGAAAAGAAAACTTCTGAATATTTTACAGTTAGAACAGAGGTTAAGTTGATTGAAAATATGGATTTCTGACATAGAAGGCAAATTCCAGTTGTACAACTCATTGGCTTGCTCTAATCTTGGGTAACTCACTTTGTAAAATAAAAGAAACTTTACTCTTAATACTTAAAAAATAACTTGAAATCCATGAACCGTTTGAAAGTTTAAATGGAATATTTTGGATAAAGCATATCACATGGTGCTGGGTATATGGAAAGTAAACAAGAGTGAAAACTCTGAGTACCGATGTAATATTATTCAACAAAATGAATGGACACTAGTGTACTCCCCCGTTTTATTTGGATTTCTTTAATATACTTATAAATTGCAAACTGTACGACAGTGACTATAGCTTCAGTATGTTCTTTTTGTTGTTGTTGATGCTCTTCAATATATATATTTTCACACACTATATATATATAAGACTAAAATTAATTAGATAATTAATTAAATAAGATTAAAAAGATAAATTAAAAATTAAAAAGATAAAACAAGTGAAATCTATACTTGAAAAACAATGCAGATGTGGTATATATAAGGTTTAGTAAATGCCCTCCTAAGTGTGTGTTCTGGGTACTTTCACAGTAACCACTGTGACATTTCTTCTCAAAAAATGAAATATGGAGAAAATTTCAAAAACTTAATCATAAAATATCTAAACACTGGTCAGCTATACTCTACAATTTACATTTGTCATATTTGATTTATCACTTACCTAAGCACCTTCCCATCCATTCATTCATTCATTCAGACACAAAGTATATTGTATTTCAGCCGATTTTGAAGTTGATATCTGTACATTCAACTGACAGAATACATATCATGAAGTGAATTTCCATATTCATTCATGTTCTATTTTGTGAGGAAAACTTAAATAATGAAATGTGTATATCATAGTTATGAAATGTCTTATGGCAAAATTAAATACATAAGTAAACTAGAAACTGTAAACATCTGTAATGCAATAATGACAACAGTTTCTTTAATTCTCTTTCAGTATTTTTCATAAGGCCATCATCTATCCCATAGTTTCAAATATGCTTTTTATTTTTGTAAAGAATGAAAAGAATATATTTTCTCTTATGATGCAATGCTTCATGATTATGTTCTTTATATTTAAAACAGATTTACAAGAGCAAAACTTACATATTTATTTACCATGTTATATATGACATGAGAATTTTTAAAGATCTGAGTACATAAAAATAGCTGAGAAATTTTGTATATGGGATATAGAAGAATGTTCCGAAGACAAAGGATCATGTTCTAATGGCTATAAATTGTGGGAGTTTTATTTAGAATGGAATGGGTGTACAGATTGATCTAGGTCTCAGCCTTCCTTTTGTTCTTTCAAAGGGAGGAATTCCCTGAAGCAAGAATTATGGGTTTGCTTCAGAGAGAATGTGGCTAAGGGAAATCTAGTATCAGTGGTCTTTTTTACGAGACAAGATGAGGGAGTAAGTCAGCTCCAAGATCTTGCTTACCTATATGTTTTTAAAATTTTTTTTAACTTAAAGTGTTTTCTAGAGTAAGATATCAAATTTGGAGTCTATGTCCTGAACTACATCATTTCTTTTTAAATTTAGAGCAGAATAGTATTCTTCAGAGCTGAATGAAGTTTCTGCCAAAATACAAAGTGTCTTTCATATTAATATTAGGACTTATTTAGAAACCTAAAGGAGTTTCAATAAGCAAACAGTGCTGAAAACAAAGAATAAATTTCTTTTTCTCCACATTCTGATCAAAAGGAGCTTCTGTCATATGCTGCCACAATATCATGCTGCTTCAATGCGGACCCACAAACAATGAAGCTTGAAGATCAGGCATAGAAATAATCAAAATTTATAACTCAAGATAAACCATTTATTGCATAAAATAATATATTTTTCAAAGAACTTGAAAACTGAGTATGACATATTCAAGAAATCACTTACAAATCAAGAAACATAAAGTTTCCCCCTCTTTTTTTCTAGAATTAATTTTTCCCACATGTCTTTCACTTACAGCTTTCCATTTTCAAGCTAACTTTTTGTATATTAAATAAGGTAAGAATTTATTTTCATAATTTTCCCACAGACAAAAGGCTTCTTGCAATACACATTATAAAGACATATTTTACCTTATTATTAGACTGCCTATTATTTACTTTATATGAATGTGTTCATGCTACTCTGAAAAACTCTTGATTAATACAATCTTACAATAATTAAATAATTAAACATTTATTTTTTCTTCTAGCAAGGTGACCTCAAACTCACTATGTGAGTCCAGCATCATCTTGAAAATGTGTGCTTTGCCTCTACCTCTCAAGTGCTAGGATTTTAGAATGCTCCACTAATGTTTGATAAAGTGTCTTGAAATTGAAAAATACAACACCTTTGATTTGTGTGAATGTGTGTGTGTGTGTGAGTGTGTGTGTGTGTGTGTGTGTGTGTTTTAATACTGTTTTGTGTATTTAAAATTCTTCCAGTTTACATATGTATTTCAATATTAAACCAAAAATGCTGTTTATATTCTGACAGAAATTTCATCGAATCTGAATTTGGAGAATTTTAATTTTTATAACATATTAAGTTTTCAAGTCTATGAAGAAAGGCTATCTCTTCATTTATTTATTTGTTCCTTAACTGCCCCAATAATTTTGTAATTTTAAGTCTATTTTCTACTTGGGTGAGCTTACTCACAACTGATTTTTTTATATTACTCTAAATGCATTTATTTTTACTTTCCTACTCCTATTATTCTATTAGTGAAAAGAACTGACATGGATTTTGTGCCTTGGTTTTGTATCCAGCAATTTTACAAGTCCTTTTAATAGTTTAATACACTTTTGTGTTTTTCAAAATTTTCTACATGTAGGATCATATGTATATAAAAAGATTAATTTTCTTATTCAACTTGAATTCCTATCATGCAATTTTATTTCTAGCTTAATAATTCTAAGTAGGACTTCTGATAATAGGTAGAGACATGATATTATTTCTGATCTTAGAGAAAAATATCTTATTGTCTCAAGAGTTCGGCATATCTGTATGCTGCATATACATGCATATTTTTCTTTTATTTCTAATATGTTAAGTGGTATTTTTTTAAGATTGAAAGATTTTGTAATTTATCAAGTTCGTTTTGTATTTATAGTCCAGTTATTTTGTGCTAATTTTTTTTTTGGCGATTCACATTTTGATTGATACTTGCTTATTTTCAGTATTTGTCTGTGGTGACTAAATAAACACATTTTAAAATATTTTGTATGTCAAGCTAACTAGACCCATCTGCTATTTACTATGTAATCAATACACAGTTATACCTGTCAGCCTTTTATAAACCAAGTGAGGACCTTAAGTTCACTGATTATTTTTTTGAAATTTTATTTTTTATTAGATATATTTCTTTATTTTAACAATATAGCTTCTCTCCCAGTCCTTGCTCTTGGGAATGAACACATTTATGTGAACAACTTCTCCAGTTTCTTCTAAGAGAACCTGGTGCTGGGCATGACAGACGTCTGTCTGTGGTGGTTCATGGCATCTGGCTCAGTTTATAGCCAAACTGACAGGATGTCCCAGGATAGGGGATGTAGAGCCATTCACAATGTCTGGTGATAAGAATCCCATGAGCATTGAACACAGGAGTTTAAAACAGAGGAAAGACAACCAGTATCAAAATTCATAGTCAAGAGCTGGAGACAGAGGAACGTTTGGTAGACCTATCAAATGTTCAAGAACTGTGGCAGCAGGGAAGGCAGTACAGCTCTGGAAGGAAAATCTGAACCAGCATGCTTAGTTTTCTGTTCCCAAGGAAAGATGATTATATACAAAACACACTGTTCTGTGGGTCTCTCAAATGGCCTGTAACCTGCTCCAAGAAAGAGCTGGTGGCTCCCAAAAGACTCATACTCCCATTAGTTCCCCAAAAGATTCAAATCTTAGTGATCTGAAGAAGGCAGTGAGGAAATGAACTGTAGATAGGATTGACTGGGGCCATGCTTAGCCACAGAACACCGTGGCTGGCCTGATTATCCCTACAGACCATTCAGCTGGTGTCCAGCTATCCTTGGGAATCCGAATCTGCTCTTCTTCCTCTTCATCCCTGAATACAAAATGGCAGGACAGAGGTGGTTCAGCTCCTTCCTACTCCAGCAAGAGACCTCAGGCTCCGGGTGATGTCTGGCTCTTCCTTCCTCATTGTCATGGGAGAAATATAGGCCAAAATGAAGTCTTCTGGGAATATAGCCTTTTCTAGCTCCCCTGGAGTGCTCCTTTCTGAGCTCCATGCACCAAACCATCACTGGTGGGAGGAAGCAAGGCCCAGCATTTGAAGATGACTGCTGGAATGCCAGGGGAGAGCTAGGTTTTAGGGTCCACAAGGCACTGCCTCCTTCCTTCAGATCAGTATTTCCTCCATGTCTGACAGATCCTGGACTCCGGTTGCAGCTACAGAGACCAGAGAGGTTATTCTGGCTACTCTTACACCCTAGCAGGCTGTCGGTTTCTGAAGCCAAGCAAGCAGAGGTGCTGTCTACAGGGTCTTCAGTTTGGGTGCTCCCTACTCTGCTCCCATTTTGGGGTGGGCAGGGAGAGGGGCTGTGACCAGGAGCCCCTCATTGGTACATGGTCTACTATCTGCTGCCAGGCAGGTGCATCAGTTTGTTGCTCGCTGAATGAGAGCCCTTGCCACAGCAGCCACAAAGATGGACTACATGCACCAACTTGGTGGGTTGTAGGTTGCCCTGGGTGGCCTTGGCAGGGTCTCTCCTGGAACTCTGTTGAAGGATCACTGCATCCTTCTTTAGGATCTGGGTATGGAAGAACTGCTCTTCATTTCCTGGTGCCTGTGGTTGCCTGTGAGCAAGCCCTCTTAGAAATTGCTGCTGGGGGAGGCCTGGGGGAGTGCCCGAGGAGAGTGGTGTCCTACTGGGTAGCCACAGTGGCAGCCACTTCCATGGCAAACTGCCTCATGGCCCATTCCTCCAAATACTTTTGTTCCCACTTGGTCATGTCTGCCTCTAGAGCCAGGATCTGTTCCTCCTTCTCCCGCATCTGTTGTGACAGCCAGAGGGCACTGAGCTGGGTAGACTCACCATGGCTGCCACTACCACCTGCAAGGTTCCTGTATGCCTCTGCTGTGCATGCAAAGGAGTTTATTATATATGAGCTGCCTTCTATTGGTCACTTAAAGACATTGTTCAATTTTTACATAGGAGAAGGAGTTATATGACTTGGAAATGGTTACTGATTTGAGAGTAGATGGGCCAGAGACCACAGTTAGGAATTATGAAAAAAGATAATAAGATCAAATATAAGTAACTGCGAGGTAATATACTGAGCTAAGAAAGTTCTTTACTGACTGGAGGCTTATGTCTTGCTTTATCACAGAAGGGATTAGCACCAAAGAAGGAAAATAATTTGTTAAGTGGAGAAAGTCAGTTGGCTTTGATGATTGCAGATGAAATCAATATCTACATTAAATGACTCATTGCCTGGCAAGGGCTTTGGCAATGCATCAGCTTTACAAATCCATGCTCTTTATAATTGGAAATAGGATGTTTTACTTCACCATGACTCTTGTTTTTCAGGATTTTTATCCCTTGTCTCAAGTAGAATCCTCATGAGAGGAAAGATCATGAGGTTTCTGAAAATGCCATCTGCTGTATGCTTTCTTACTCTCTCTAGACAACCAGGTAGCATTCAGACTGATAGTGAAACAAGCAGACATCCAGGTTTACCTAAAGCCAGCTGGACTCAACAATGTTAACATAAGTCAAAAGGTTGAGTCATAGTGGAAAATTTATTCATCTATTTAAAAACCAGATACTATCTGCAATTCATATCAGGGCTAAAAATTCAAGTTTCAGAATACCATTTGAAGGTGTTATTATTCAAAATCAATAGGGATTTGGTAATTGGCCATGTACAGTTTTCTAGCTTAACCATGGTGCTCAGGTGCTTACAATGCATGTCAGTCTAGAAATTACTTAGATTTATCTGGACCTAGGCAGAGTCATAAAAATGAAATGTAAGTTAAAATAGGCACGAGTTAGGTAACTGAAAGAGTTGCTTCCTTAAGCATGTGATTTTCTACCTGAAAAGGTATGGAACCTGTAGCAGATCACACAATGAAAACTTTCAATGAGAAAAACATAATCATGCTACACAACAGTTCCTTGAGGGTTATTCTAACAAATTGAAAATATATGTGAAATATCCATATCACCTTGACAACTATCAGGAATCTGAAAATTATTGGGTTTAATTGAGGTTTGTTTTTATTTATTGTATCTTTTCTTTATATGAATCACTTTTGAAATTTAATTTTTAACATTCTTTAAAGAGAGAAAAGTATCATTGGCTGAAAAGAACATTGAGTTGCTTTTTTATTAAAGCATGATAAGTGAGCACATTCAGAATTCTACAACTGAGTTATCTATTCAGGTACTGTATGCACTTAAAGAGAAAAATGTTGCTTGGGCTCCTTCCAAAGTAAATACATATGTACCATTACAAGAAATACTGGGTTTGCTTCAACAAGCTATCTCATGTTCTTCACACTTTATTTTCCTAAAGACTTTTGAAGATGTATCCTTATTGTTCTCCCATGTAGTTATAAGCATTTCTAATCCCTAGGGTATAATTATCTGTCCCTAATTTACAATTAACATCGTGCCAATTTTGATTGTCTAACTTCATTATTCTAACATAATGCTTTGCTATATAGCAATTTTCTCTGAAAGAACCATAGAACAAAGAAGACAAGTAAAATACAATTATTTTACTATAATATATCTAATTATAACAGGGTTTTGACTGTAAGGTATTGGGAGTTGATAGATATCTTTATACCTTTGAATCAAAGTATTTTCTTCAAGTAGATAGAACTATTTTTTTGTTTTTTTTTTTTTAAGATTTATTCATTTATTTTATATAATTACATTGTAGTTGTTTTATAGATACACCAGAAGAGGGCATCGGATCTCTTTAAAGATGGTTGTGGGCCACCATATCGTTGCTGGGAATTGAACTCAGGACCTCTGGGAGAGCAGTCGAGTGCTCTTAACCGCTGAGTCATCTCTCCAGCCCCATAGAACTATTTTTTAAAAACTCTCGTTTAGTTATAAATTTGATTTTTCTGAATTACCCTGTCATCAGTGGAGATAGTACTCTTAGAATATATTGTGATTGTTGCATTGAAGATGTGCTTTAGTGCTATATCTGTGTACCTTCATTCTGAGTAATCTAACTGCTTCTTATCACTTTCCATGGGAATTAACACCTTTGGTACCTAATACTGAAAACACGCCATTTACTGTGGTTGAAAGAATCACATCACCCACCATTTATTTTATTCTCTTTCATAAATTTATTTTCACCCTACAAAAGCTACTAAGTAACTCACTTGTGTCACATCAGAGTATTTCATCCTTTTCTGTTGTACAACATAATCACTCTTTATTAAAAATACTGAGTTTTAAGGAGGCAGGTTGATAGATGCAAGGCAAATGGAGAAAACAAGTTACCTCAGAGGAAGAATTTGAAGGCATAAAGGCTTTGCATATTTTACCAGTAAAACAATATTAAGCAGTAACCACTATCACTTTTCCTTTTGTAAAGACTTCATAGAATTTTACAAAACCCATGGAAATAATTAAAGTGTGACTGGGCTTACATCTGGATAAAAAGGAATCACCTATTTAGAACACTTAGAAAAAAATTAGATAGTCATAGATCTACTATAAATTTATTTAGTTATTGGTAGGTAGTAAATATTTAATAAAGATTTCAGTATTAACCATTGTGTTAGACTACAATTAATTTTTTGCTTTCCTCCTTTTTCACAATTATATATTTATGTGTACAAGGTTCTGATGAACTTTGTTGAACTCAAGGTACTATCTTTTCAGATTTGAGAAATGTGGAATAGAAAACGTTGTGCTTCTACTGGTTTATCTTTGCTAGAGTAGTCATTTACCAGTGTGTCTTTCCTCATATGTACTAGAAAGCTTAGAGTCAATGCTGTGTTCTACTTTTTACATATTGTAAATAGGTTTACGATATTTTTTCTTCCTAATACAGTACTCTTAGCTCTCTCTTCATTGTTTTCTTCACTTCCTTACTTAATTTTCAAACTTACCTTCACTTTTACTGGATTACACAGTATTCAGGAATTTCTCATTTGCCTTATAATGTTTTTGGAAAAGAGGGAAAGGGAGAGGGGAAATTAAAGGTGAGAGAGAAGAAAATAGCTTTTCTAATGAACATATTTTTCTCCTTAATCTCCAGGGTGAATTCAAAGTTCTAGAGGGAGATAGGATGACAATTTCAATGAAAAGTGAATAATCAATCACACACAATTGTGAGGCTCAGGGTTAATGATGTCCATTCCTAACATTAGCATGCCAGTAAGGTGTTAGCTCCCGAAGCAGAAAATAATACACTCTTGGAAAATATTTCTCCCAGTAGAGCTAGAATTACCTCTCTTGTCTCCTCTACTCTTTCACTGTAACTGTGCTGTGTATTTAATTATTCAAACTCCTCAACTAATTGGCACTGTTTTTATCTGACTCAGAAGAAATGGCAGAAAAGAAGAAAATAGGCTCACTTACAGGATCAGTTCCTTAAAATTACACTGTTACCACAATTTGATCTTGTTTATATTACCTTCAACTCATTGTTCATGCTTGCCTCACTTTTATGTATGGTGATTAGTCTCCTTAGAAATGCTAAATTCTTACCGAACAGATTAGCAAACTAGTAATTTTTTTAGACTCAGCTCAAATTATCCTTTCCCAGGCAGTCTTTCTGAACCAACTCCAGGCTGGTTGGATGCTTGCCTAAGTACTGCCATAAGATCTTTTACCTACCCTTGGCACACATAGAATCTATTTATTTATACTTGCTTTTCTCCAATGGATTCTGTGCAACATGAGGTGACAAACATGTCTTCTTTATTCATTGCTGTTGATAGCACCTTTCTTTGTATCCTTTTGCAAGACTCATCTAATCAAATGAGTTGAAGGAATGTTTGAAAATATTGTTCAGCAGATTAAATGACCAGAGTCTCAGATAAAGTAAACACATTGAGAAAATGATAGTCTTTTTTAACAATATTTTTATTTGACTGACTTTGAAATGGACACAGCAAGAATGTCATTTCTTTGAATATAGCTGTCTATATGTCTAATTTAGTGACTGTGCAGTTGGAAAATTCCTATGATGCACCCCAGTTATTAGGTAAGCTTACAAGGGCATTCTTCTGTGGGTGGCAGCTGTCCCACAGAGTACCTGCTTTTGGCTTGTCTTCACTAAGCCCCAAATCACTAGGTAATTTTCCCTCCAGTGACTACATACATTGAAAATCCCCCCTGTAATTGTTTTTAACCCTGCGGAGGCAGTTAAACGTTTCAGTTGGTAAGGACACAACCTAATTATAGTGGGAACTGCTAAATCTTTTAGATAAAATCAGTAATGCTGATGCTAAGGCACTGGATGCCTGAATTCTGAACAGTATTTTTAAAGAATTTCTCAATTTTCCATACTGTGTTATCAGATCCATTTCTGAAATGCAAATGTCATAAGATGCCCTGATGTGCCAAGTCATTAACGATCAGTGTGTTTTTAATGGGAATCTAAAACTCTAAATTTCTCATGAAAATTGACTAATTGAAATCCTCATTATTTTAGGTTAGCTCAAATAGGTTAGGTGTCAGGGTGCCTCTACTTTGAATTTCTGAAAATGCTTGTCATTTAATATGGTCAGTCACATAATTGTACACTTAGAAAATAATTTTTTCTGGACATGTGGCAGAGCAAATTATTACACAGGAGGGGGTTAATGAAATTGTCTGCCAGTAAAGTAAATAATTTAGGGACAGAAAACTGGGTATTAGGTTGATTAGCACTTTTGTGCCCTGAATCATGCATTGTTAGAGGTAGGGAGTCTATTCAATGTGTTGAAGTAGAAACTGATGACTTGAATTAAGCAACACTACACACCTAATGCTACTGTGGTGATAAGCTACTTAATGTCTTTCTCTCAAATTCTGTAATTACAGCTGTAAAACTGTACTGATACTGAAATATTTCCTTTTTGGTCCTGTCATAATCTATTTTGTAGGGAAACACTGATGACTTTTAAGAGACAGTTATGAAAATACCAACTAATACAAGCTGCCAAACCTGATACCAACTATTTATGTGATCTAAAAAACTTAAAACCTTAGTTTCAAAAGCTGTGATTATGTAGACAGTAAATATCTGCATATTTAAGTGCTTACATGAGTTTTAGGGTATTCTATTTTACTCTTCCTCCTTCTTACTTTGAAATTAAAAGAAGTCACTTTTTTTAAACATACAAAACTCTTTGATATCATATGGACAGACACAGGATCAACTTGATTGAAACATAGTCATTTTGTATATTTGTTTCTGCGCTCCCATTTTTCTTGCCCTTTATTACTTGATAGGCTTAAAAATCAGTGGCAATAATGAAGACAGTGTCAAATTACATATATTTGTTTTGCAATATTACCATGTTTCTAAAGTATTGAAATGATGATTTTTGTGTTTCATAGCTTATCTATAGAGACAAGAGAAAGAAGAAAGATGGTTTGATATCTGTTATAATTGCCAAAAATATTTTAATACCAATAATTTTAGCCACTTTTTGCTTATTTTAGGGGATTCAGATAAGTGTTTTCAAAGAGATATACTATAAAAACAAGTATGAATGTTAAAATGCACAAAGTTTTTTGATAGTAAATAGATATTAGAGTGAAGCATAAAGGATATGGTAATTCATGTTTAAAAGAAATAGAAAATGCACGTCTGTCCTTAGGATTAAAAGAGAATATGTAACATGTTTACCATGTAATAACTAATAAATTAGAGACAATTGATTTTTTAGAAGTAAAAGAATGTAGCCATAAAATTAAGTTAAATAAATATAACGTAAAGGGGTTTTGTCTTGGAAGAAGAATGGTTAACATACTTCTAAATAATATAAATACAGATTTATGCACTCATTCAATAACTAAACATGGTGCTTCTACCCTGAGAGCCTCAAACATTGCTGAGAGCTCTGGGAATTCAGCAATAAACAGGAAACAAATGTCCCACCTGGCAAAGTAGAGATATCTGAAGTTTTTTATTATTATTTTTTTCAGTGTTAGTGAATTATATAATCAGTGTTTACATTATTCACTAAATATTTATATTTAAGGAAAATTATTTTCTGAAGCCAATTGCCTGTTCTATGTTTAAGATTTAGTTTATCTACAAAATATGATATTCAGCTACTCAAAAATGAGTGCCTTACTCACCCATCATCAAAGAAGCTTTGTACTGCAGTAGATGGAAATATAAACAGAGACATGCAGCCAGACTTAATGCAAAGAGAGAGAGCCCATATAAGACCAACCTTTAAACAAGATATCTCCATTAAATCCCTTCCTTAATGGCTCAGGTACCCCATGGAAGAGGGAGCAGAAAGAGTTGAAGAGCTATAGGAGATGGAGGACACCAAGAAAATAAGGTCCTATAAATCAACACAATTACATTTCATATGATTAAAGCTACAAAGACTAAAACAACATGAACTGGGCCTGTTCCAAGTCTACTCCAAGTCCTCAGTTTACATATTTTAGAGTTTTTATGGGATTCATGGGTATGTGAACAAGTGGATCTTTGATTTGAGAGCCTTTTCTTGGGCTCTTTTCTTTCTTTTTGTCTTGCCCAAATCTGATGTGCTAGTTTTTGTTTTATTTTATTTTATTTTATTTTATTTTATTTTATTATCCCTCAGAATCCTCTTTGTTTTCTAGGCAGAGACAAAAAGATTATGGATCTGAATGGGAGGACAAGTGGGAAAGAACTAGGAAGAGCAGAGAGAGGAAAAACCATGATTATGACAATAAAAGGAAAAATATTTTATTTTACAATAAAAGGAAAAATAAAAGTTAGTTCATCTGTGGGTAAAATGAACAATGTATCCTAGTCATATCATAAAATAATATACATATTATGATAACTATCTTGAAGTACTAAAATGTTAATCCACGTGAAGAATCCATGAATCATTTTTAAATTCAACAAACTTTTAAATACATAGTTCTAGATCTTAGCTTTATACTGTTAAGTAAAAAATGCTTTATAACTTACAGTGAAATGTTAAAAATAGAACTTAATATTCTGATACACATATTTGCATATGAACATAAATTTTATTGAACACATTAAGGCCAAACTTTATGAAAACATTTAGGTGCAACATAATAAATATAAATGTAGCATGATACTGAAAAATATCCTTTCTGAGGGAGTGCTGTTAGAAATGTATAGATATGTTCATGTGTGTCTACATATGAGGGATAGAGTTTGATGTGTAATATTGTAAGAATGGTAAAAACACAATTGTAAAAATTTTTCTAAAAGATAAACATAGGGCCTGAGAAATGGCATAAAGCTTAAGAGAAATTGCCAGTCTTCCAGACAACCTGGGTTTAGCTATAACCACATGTAATTTCCATTTCACCATCTTCTGGATTCTATAGGCACTTCATATACAGAGTACATAAATACATGCAGATAAAACACTCATAAATATAAAAGAAAAATAAATATTTTTAAAACAGAGATAGACATGATAATTTAATTTGAGGAAGTAAGAAAATTCAGGATATAAATTGTTGCAATAGAATATAAATTGTTAAATCAGCATTATAACTAATTCTTCTGGGATTCATGTAATGAAAATCTAAAATTGTTCTGAATCCTAAATTATGTTCTAGCTTCACAAGAAATGTTAAAGATTTTGATTTTGGCACATATTAAAATTTGTTACATATTAGATTTAGGATTTTTAGATTCAGAATGCTCTAGTGGTTATATGGAAACAAATATTCTAGAACTATAAATTCTTGAAATGTGAACCACTTCCTGTCCCAAGTTATTTGAATAAAAGATAACTCTTTAATATAGATGCCATATCCGGTTTAATCCTGAAATTTAGGGAGAAGGTGAGTGATGGTCACTTGATGTAATGTCTTCTGGAAATTTAGACTTTGAATGGGATTCTTCTTTTTCTACACTACTTTATATTCAGGTACATCATGGAGTGTTCTTGATCTGAAAATATATTGCTAGAAAATATATGCTTAAGTTTGTATATATACATATGCCATGAACTTCAAATGATCTTCTTCTCTCCTACCACATTATGAGAAATAAAATAATTAAAAATGGAATTTTTTCAGTCTGCTTTTTAAATTTCTAACTCGCTCTTTCTTCTTACCATTTTGAAAAGAAGTAGTTCCTGACTAAACTAGTTGTCACATGGTCTCCAACCATGATCTATATAGAGATTACTTTGATTGTACTAGAAAAAAACAGTAGGATACCTGCATTGAAATAAGACCTATTGAAAACATATTTGTTGCGTGTCACATCAAGAAGGGAATTCTAGGTTTGTGACGTTGGAAAAAATATGGACTACACACTAGATGCATTATCTTTATTTTATTGTACTTTTATTTGTTTATGTGAATGTTTGGTGTGATATGTATGCTCTGTTGTTCATGGCATCCAGAAGATAATGTCAGGTTCCCTGGATATGGACTTACAGTCTTAGAACTGTTTTACTTGTGTGCTAGAAACCAAACTCAGAACTTCTGGAAGAGCAACAATATCTCTTAATGACTGATCCATTTTTCGAGTCTAAGAAGTATAAATTTTAGTTGAAAATTATCATTTTTATTGATCAATTGTGCAAGAGGAGTGTGAGAACAATAGAGAACTGTTGAAAAAAAGTTTTATTTTTTCAATTAAAATCTTGTTTATTAATGTTAATATCCAGAAAGGTAAAATATAGTTCTCATTAATTTCTGAGATCAGAAATTCTGATCTATTTGTTTTTATGTAAAGCCATTGAAAAGCTGCTCGAAGGGAACACAAAAATCTGTTATCTAACAAACTTTATCACAATGTGACATAGTCAATGAATAAGGCATTAGATAATAAGATACAGGGAGAGGAGGAACACCTTGCTGAGTATTCAGAATATTTTTAAGATTCAACTGATGAGTCAAATTAGGGAAGTTCTCTGTCCTATATTTAAAATGTTTTTACTGTGTGCTATTTATAAAGCATTCATGCCTATTATTCTGCAGTCTAATTTCATTAAAATTTTATTTGGCTATGCTCTATGAAACACCTGGCCTTTCTATTGAACCTGGCCTTCCCTTGGGTGTAGACCTGGGAAGTAAAAGAATACATTTAATATTCCAAGAAAAAGGGGGAAAGGCAGACCTGTGTGTAGCTGAGGTGAGCTGTAGGTGATACACATTTAGGGTGATTCTGGAAGGTGACAAGATTCAGAACTAGAGTAGCAGATGCAAGAAAAGTATTTTGTTGTTTAATATTCACACCTCTCCTGTCTATGGTTCTTTATTTAGTAACTTTAGCTACTGAAAGTAGTTTTTTAAAGATTGATTCATTTTTATATGGATGAGTGTATATTACCTGCAGGTGCTTCTGTACAACACAAGCTTGGCTGTTACTTGCTAAGGCCAGAAGAGAGACTCAGATAAACAAATTGAAATTACAAATAGTTATGAGCTAAAATCTGAGTTCTGAAAAGCTGGATCATTTTGCAGAGCAGTCAGTGGTCTTAGCTCCTTACAACTACAATTAAACCTTATGAAGACACTAGTAATATTAGATAAAGGCCCATTCAAGGGACTCATGTTTACTTTATTACACCTTGATAACACAACTGTCCAGTATATAGTCTAAGGTGCCAAGAGTTAGGGCCTGAGCACTCTCCAGTCCTTGATGTACTTTTAATAGTTGTTCATTTTAATTTTTACATTGAAGATGATTATAAAATACCTGACCCACAGTAGGCACTCAAGACATGTTGATTGTTCTATAACTATGCATTGTAGAAAAGATGCTATGATTATTGTTTTATGATTCTTTCATTCATTGTGAGTTGTATAGTTATTGGTTATAAAGTTGTCAGAATGTTATTTGATAATCACAGTTCGTAGACTCTAATACAGGATTTTCCCACTGCAATTAGGTTATTGCTGCCAAATTCTCTCTTTTACACCCCAGGCTTAAAACTCTTTAATTTCAAGTTTATCAGAATACTTCATGAATCAATGGAGCCAACTCATTAAATGCTGAGAAGAAACATCTCTTAATTTAGCAAATGTTGGTAGAGAAAATTAAAAGTTCTTGAGATGCAAAATCATAATGAATCGAATGTACTCTCATGTAGCATATTCTTTCTGTGACTCCATTTTATTCATTTTAGCTTGCCTCCTGCTTAAAAAACAAAAAAAAAAGAAAAGAGTTTTGGTTTTCTTGTTTGATTTTGTCCTCCATTTAGTCTGAAATTATATATACCTTTGCCACTGTATTAAGAGAAATCAACTTTTGGGACTCAATTTCTGAGCAAAGTAAAAGGCCACATACTGAATTTAATCAACTTCAATAATTTTCCATGATACAGAAGAAAGAAAAGAAACGAAATATAAGACAAGATATGATGAAAATAATCTTACATTATTTACATCAGATTGGATATTATCAGGACATTTGATTAGAAATAATGTTCTGAGATTTGCTTCAGTTTCATTTGACATTTTCTATTGCTAATAAAAGTGATCTCTTGAAAAAGAATAAAATATGTTTTTAAATTTTGTATGTTTTGATGGAGTATTATCATTACTGTTTTTAGAAAAAAATCTCTAATAATAATCAACAAAATATTCAGGGTGCCAGGATCTTCTGAACATATTTGTATAAAGAAACCGAATACAACATAGAAAGCCTAGTGGGGCTTATATGATAAATTTTTATACTCTGCTTATATCTTTTAGCTTTCTATGTTGGATCAGAGAGGATAGAACTGCATTTTTAATCTACTCAAATGGCTCACCCTTGTAAATAATATGTCATTCCCAAAACGGTAACAATCGTGGTTACTAACTATAAAGAAATGCTTATTAACAGAGCAAAGATTGTTTCCAGTTTCTGCCTGCACACAACATTGATAGGGTCCCACAGTTCTCTGTATCCAAATCCCAGGGGGAGAGAGATGGACTCTTAGAAGAGGGGACAATCCTGAGAGCTCAGGGTAGACCATCACTTCTGCTCACATTCCTGGCCCAAGAAAAAGAGCTTGGAGGTCTCTGGACATAGGAACCTAGGAACACTCAGGGGCAGGACCCTTCCAATTTCTACCTGCCCCTAATGCTGAAAGCCAGTAACCAGGAGCACTGATACACCTGAGAGCAGAGGTAAGACCACCACTTCTGCACCAATCTACCCACGGGGAGCTCTCAGGACACAAACCCAAGAGCAGTCTGGGACAGTTTCCTTCCAATCTCTCCCTGCACCTGGAGCTCACACTGACACAACTCTTTTTACCCAGATACCTGTGAGAGAAAGCCAGTCTAAAAGAGTAGAAACACACAGGCTTAAAGGAGGGTCAAGTCACTATCAGAGACAGCAAGACCAGCTAACATCAGAGACAACCAGATGGCGAGAAGAAAGTAAGCAACAGAAACTAAGACTATTTGACATCATCAGAACCCAGTTCCCCCACTAGAGAAAGTCCTGGATACCACATGACACATGAAAAGCAAGGATCAGATTTAAAATCACATCTCTTGATGATGATAGAGGACTTTAGGAAGGACATAAATAACTCACTTAAAGAAATACAGGAAAATACAGGTAAACAGGTAGACGCCCTTAAAAAGGAAATACAAAAATTCCGTAAAGAATTATGGTAAAACACAACCAAGCAGGTGAAGGAATTGAACAAACCCATCCAGAATATAAAAATATAAATAGAAACAATAAGAAAAAATCACAAAGAGGCAACCCTGGATAGGAAAACCAGGAAAGAGATCAGGAGACGATGTAAGCATCACAAACAGAATACAAGAGATAGAAGAGAGAATCTCAGGGACACAAGACACCATCGAAAACATTGAAACAATAGTCAAATAAAATGTAAAATGCAAAAAGCTCTTAACATAAACATCCAGGAATTCCAGGATGCAATAAGAAGATCAAACATAATGATATTAGGTATAGAAGAAAGGGAAGATTCCAAATTTAAAGGGTCGGTAATTATCTTCAACAAAATTATAGAAGGCAACTTCCCTAACCTAAAGAAATAAATGCCCATTAAACTACAAGACGCTTACAGAACTCTAAATAGATTGGACCAGAAAATAGATTGGACCATTCACATAACAGTCAAAACACCAAATGCACAAAACAAAGAAAGAACACTAAAATCAGTAAGGGGAAAATGTCAAGTAAAATATAAAGTCAGACTTATCAAAATGACACCAGAATTCTCACTAGAGTTTATGAAAGCCAGAAGATCCTGGGAAGATGTCATACAGACCTTAAAAGAACACATATGCCAGCCCAGACTACAATATCCAGCAAAATTCTCAATTAGCATAGATGGAGAAACCAAGACATTCCATGACAAAACCAAATTTATACAATATCTTATCCAGCCCTACGAAGGATAATATATGGAAAACTCCAACACAAGAAGGAAAAGTACACCCTAGAAAAAGCAGAAAAATAGTCTTCTTGCAACAAAACCAAAAGAAAAGTGACACTCAAACATATTTCTACATCTAGTAACAAAAATAACATGAAGCAAGAATCATGACTCCTCAATATCTTTTAACAAAAATGGACTCAATTCCCGAACAAAAAGACTAACAGACTGGATATGTATAGAGGACCCAGCATTTTGTTGCATGCAGGGAACACATCTCAGTGAAAAAGACAAACAGTACATCAGAGTAAAAGGCTTAAAAAACAAATTTTCAAGCAAATGGCCCCAAGAAACAAGCTGGGCTAGCAATTCTAATATCGAATAACATCAGCTTTCAAGCAAAAGTTATGAGAAAAAGGTAATGAAGGACACCTCGTATTCATCAAAGAAAAAATCCACCAAGATAAACTTTCAATCCTGAATATCTATGCTCCAAATGCAAGGGCACCCACATTCATAAAAGAAACGATTCTAAAACTCAAAACACACATTGCACCTCACACAAAAGTAGTGGGAGTCTTCAACACAGCAATCTCATCAATGGATACATCATGGAAACAGAAACTAAACAGAGACCAGAGAACCTAACAGAAGTTTTGACCCAGATAGATTTAACAGATATTTGCAGAACATTTCATCCTAAAAAAAAAAAAAAAGGAATATACCTTCTTCTCAGCACCTCAATGAACTTTCTCAAAATTTGACCATATAATTGGTCACAAAACAGGCCTCAAGAGATAAAAGATGATTGAAATTTTCCAATGCATGCTATCAGATCGCCATGGACTAAGGCTGGGCCTAAATAACAACAAAAAAGACAGAAATTCCACGTACACATGGAAGTGGAACAATGTTCTACTCAAAGATAACATGGTCAAGGAAAAAAGAAAGAAAGAAATTGAAGACTTTTTACAATTTAATGACAATGAAGGCACAACATACCCAAACTTATGGGACACAATGAAAGCAGTGCTAAGAGAAAAACTCATGGCTCTGAGTGTCTCCAAAAAGAAACTGGAAAGAGAATACACTGAAACTTTGACAACACACCTAAAACTCTAGAGTAAAAAGAAGCAAATACACACAAGAGGTTTAGAAGGCAGAAAAAGATCAAACTCGCTGCTGAAATTAACAAAGTAGAAACAAAAAGAACTATACAAAGAATCAACAAAACATCATCTGGTTCTTTGAGAAAATTAACAAAATAGATATAAACCCTTAGCCAGACTAACCAGAGGGCAAAGAACAAATGAACAAAATCAGTAATGAAAAGGGAGACCTAAAAACAGAATCTGAGGAAATTCAAAAAAATCATCAGATCCTAATACAAAAGCCTATATTCAACAAAGTTTGAAAATCAGGATGAAGTGGACAATTTTTTAGACAAATACCAGGCACCAAAGTTAATCAGGATCATATAAACTATCTAAACACTCTCAAACCCCTAAAGAAATTGAAGCATTTATTAAAAGTCTCCCAACAAAAACAAGGCCCAGGACCAGATGGGTTAGTGCAGAATTCTTTCAGGCATTCATAGAAGACCTAATATCAATACTGTCCAAACTATTCCACAAAATTTAAAGAGAAGGAACAGTACCCAATTCCTTCTATGAACCTTATACCTTACTCTTACACCTAAAGTGCAGAAAGACCTAACGAAGAAAGAGAACGTCAGACCAATTTCCCTTATGAATATCTATGCAAAAATACTAAATAAAATTCTCGAAAACCAAATCCAAGGACCTAGCAAAATGATCCTCCATCATAACCAAGTAGGCTTCATGCCAGAGATGCAGGGATGATTCGACATATGGAAATCTATCAATGCAATTCAATATGAAAAACTCAAAGGAAAAACATGATCATCTCATTAGATGCTGAGAAAGCAATTGACAAAATTTGATACCCCTTCATATTAAAAGTCTTGGAAAAATCAGGAATTCAAGCCACATAGCTAAACATAGTGAATGTAATATACAGCGAACCAGTAACCAACATTAAACTAAATGGAGAGAAACTTGAAACAATCCCACTGAAATCAGGGAGAAGACAAGGCTGCCCACTCTCTACTTATGTATTCATTATAGTACCCAAAATCCTAGCCAGAGCAATCTGATAACTAAAGGAAATCAAAATGATACACATTGGAAAGAAGGAAGTCAACATATCACTATTTGCAGAGATATGATAGTATACATAAGTGACCACAAAAGTTCAACCAGAGAACTAATAAGCCTGATAAACTTAAGCAAATTTGCTGGTTATAAAATTATCTCAAACAATCAGTAACCATCCTCTACACAAATGATAAACATGCTGAGAAAAAAATAAGGTAAATGACAGCCTTCACAATTGTCACAAATAACATAAAATATCTGTGTTTCTCTAACCAAGGAAGTGAAAGATCTGTTGAAAAGAACTTCAGATCTCTAAAGAAAGAATTTGAAGAAGATCTCAAAAGATGGAAAGACCTCACATTGGCAGGATTAATATTGTAAAAAATGGCCATCTGCCCAAAAACAACCCATATATTCAATGCAATTCCATCAATTCTAACCGATTCTTCATATAGATAGAGTGGGAGAATTTTGTAAATTCATTTGAATAACAAAAACCCAGGATAGTGAAAAGAAACTACCCACAAGAATGAAAAAAACTTCTGAGGGAATCACCATCCCAGAATTCAAGCTGCATTCCAGAGCAATAATGATAAAAATCTGTATGGTGTGGGTACACAGACAGACAGGATCAATGGAATAGAATTCAAGATCCAGAAATGAACTTAGACACCTATGACCACTTTATCTTTGACAAGGGAGTTAAAAACATGCAGTAGAAAAAAGATGGCTCTCTCAACAAATGGTGTTGATTACCTGGAGGTCAGAATGTAGAAGAATGCAAATTGATCCATTCTTTCTTTTTTTAATTGGATTTTTTATTTATATTTCTAATGTTATTCCCTTTCCCGGTTTCCCAGACATAAGCCCCCTATCACATCCCCCTACACTTCTTCAATAAGGGTGTTCCCCTCCCCATCCACCCCATATTCCCCTACACTGTGAGTCCAACCTTGGCAGAACCAAGGACTTCTCCATCCATTGGTGCCCAACAAGGCCATCCTCTGCAACATGTGTAGTTGGAACCATGGCCCAGTCCATGTCGTCTTTCGGTAGTGATTTAGTCCCTGGAAGCTCTGGTTGTTGGCATTGTTGTTCTTATGAGGTTGCAAACCACTTCAGATCTTTCAATCCTTTCTCTAATTCCTCCAGTAGGGGTCCTGTTCTCAGTTCAGTGGTTTGCTTCTATCATTCGCCTCTGCATTTGACATTCTCTGACTGTGTCTCTCAGGAGATATCTATATCCAATTCCTGTCAGCATGCAATTCTTAGCTCCATCCATCTTATCTAGTTTTGGTGGCTGTATATATATGGGCCACATGTGGGGCAGGCTCTGAATGGCCTTTCCTTCAGACTCTGCTCAAAACTTTGCCTCCATATCCATTTCTATGAATATTCTAAGAAGGTGTGAAGCACCTGCATTTTGTTCATCCTTCTTCTTGAGCTTCATGTGGTCTGTGGGTTGTATCTTGGGTAATTTGAGCTTGTGGGCTAATATCCACTTATAAGTGAATGCATACCATTTGTGTTTTTCTGTGATTGGGTTAGTTCAATCAGGATGATATTTTTTAGTTCAATCCATTTGCATACTAAATTTCATGAAGTCATTGTTTTTATAGCTGAGTAGTGCTCCATTGTGTAGATGTGCCACATTTTCTGTATCCATTCTCTGTTGAAGGGTATCTGGATTCTTTCCAGCTTCTGTCTATTATAAATAAGGCTGCTATGAACATAGTGGAGCATGTGTCTTTGTTGTATGTTGGAGCATCTTTTGGGTATATTCCCAGGAGAGGTATAATTGGGTTCACAGGTAGTGAAATGTCCAATTTTCTGAGGAACCTCCAAACTGATTTCTAGAGAGGTTGTACCAGTTTGTAATCCCACCAACAATGGAGGAGTGGTCCTCTTCCTCCACATTCTTGCCAGCATCTGTTGTCACCTGAGTTCTTGTTCTCAATCTGTTGGTTGCCTTTTTGTCCTAATGACAGTGTCCTTTGCCTTTGCAGTTTTATGAGGTTCCATTTGTCAATTTTTGATCTTAGAAGATAAGCCATTGGTGTTTTGTTTAGGAAAATTTCCCCAGAGCACATGTGATTGAGACCCTTCCCCACTTTTCTTTATTAGTTTGAGTTTATCTGGTTTTATGAGGAGGTCCTTGATCCATAGACTTAAGTTTTGTATAGAAGGACACAAAAAAATGGATCAGGTGACAACAGATGTTGCTGAGGATGTGGAGACAGAGGAATGCTCCTCCCACTGTTGGTGGGATTGCCAAGCTAAATCGACCACCCAGAAATTTGTTTGGAGGTTGCTCCAGAAATTTGAACATAGTACATCCCTGAGGATCCCAGCTATACCACCCTAGACATTTACTCAAATGATGCTCCAACATATATCAAGCATACATGCTCCACTATGTTCAGAGCAGCCTTATTTATAATAGCCAGATGCTGAAAAGAACCCAGATGTCCTTCAACAGAAGAATGATGCAGACAATGGGTACATTTACACAATGGAGTACTACTCAAAGGTTAAAAAAATGACTTCATGAAATTCATAGGCAAATGGATGGAACTAGAAAGCTTGTTGAGTAAGGTACCCCAATCACGAACAGAACACACATGATATGCACTCACTGATAAGTGCATATTAGCCCAAATAGCTCAAATGACCCAAGATATAATTCACAGACCACATGAAGGTCAAGAAGAAGGATGACCAAAATGCAGATGTTTCAGGCCTCCTTAAAATGGAGTACAAAAATATTCACTGGAGGATATATGGAGACAAATTTGGAGCAAAGCCTGATGGAATGGCCATTCTGAGCCTACCCCCAGTAGGCTCAGATCCAATGTGTGTGTGTGTGTGTGTGTGTGTGTGTGTGTGTGTGTGTGTGTGTGTGTGTGTGTGTATAATATTATATACAGCCAACCAACCTAGACAATATTGTTGATGCCAAGCAGTTTGTGCTTACAAGAGACTGATATAGCTTTCTCCTGAAAGACTCTGCCAGAGCATGACAAATACAGAGAGGAATACTAGCAGCCAAACACTGAGCTGAGAATGGTGTCTCCATTGTAGTAGTTAGAGAAAGTATTGAAGGAGCTGAAGGTTTTGAAACCCCATAAGAACAACAAAACCAACCAACCAGAGCCACCAGGGATTAAACTGCCATCTAAAGAGTACATATGGACAGTCCCATGGCTCCAGCTGCATATGGAGCAAAGCATGGTCTTGTTAGGCACTTAAGGGAGGAGAAGCCCTTGGTCCTGTCAAGGTTGGATCTGCCCAGTGTAGGGGAATGTTAGAGTAGGGAGGGAGGAAGTGTTGGGTGGTTGGCTTAGGGAAAGAGGATACCATTTGAAATGTAAATAAAAAAGTCCAATTAAAAGAAACAGCAAGGACTGACTTAGGAAAATACATTCACCTTAAAGGTTGCTATGCTATAACCTTCCACATAATGTTTTCTATATCCAGTGATTGGTTAAAAGATGAAGGTATATAATTTTCACATGAATGTACAAAAGAAATGGCTTCTGTGATCACCGTGATTGTCTGCTCAGCTCATATGTTTATAATTGTGCTCCTTTTTTTTTTTAATGTGGATAGAGAGTTTATGTGAAATTATACCAGCATCCTTTGAAGCATAGAACAGAATAATTTCTTTTTGCACATTATTTGGATAAAATAGATTACATTGAAGTTAACAATAAAAGGTGTTCCTGGCAAATTCTGATCTTTTGATCTAAAATTTTATGCTTATTTTTCTCTTTGTTAATCTTTTTACTTCAAGTGCTGCAATTATCAAATACTGCTTTGTGTTGTTTAATTAATGTCTTTGTCAATATATTTCTTCTATGTAATTATCAGCACAGTATTCAGACCTGACATTTCATATTTAATAAATTAAATGAGCACAATTAATTTCCCAATCTTAATGAATATTATTAATAAATGAACACAGCAACTCAATTCAGCTTGAAATATTCCTGTTTTGTTTTTATTGAAAATAAATATTTTTTCTCACATAACAATCCTTATGACTCAATTCAGCTTGAAATATTCTTGTTTTGTTTTTATTGAAAATAAATATTTTTTTCTCACATAATATATCCTTATGACTGTTTCCTATCTCTCCAGTTTGTAACTCCCCTTTCTGGCTCTCATTAGAAAACAAACCAGCTTCTCAAGGGTATTTGAAATAAAATAAGGTAAAATAAAACTTACACATCAATATTGAACAAAACAGAATCACAGAAGGAAAAGAGCCCAAAAGAAGGCACAAGAAACAGAGATCCACTTGTTTGCACTCTCAGAGCTCTTATAAGAATGCTAAAAGGAAAGCCATAATTTAGATACCCAAAAGAAGCTGAAAAAATAAACATATCTTCACTATTATAGGATATATAGTTTTGAATGGTAGCTTTATTTGGTTCCAACAGTGCTTTGTTACTGTTGTTGCAGCTTTTATTTCATTAGTATATAAGAGGAAAGTATCATGGTGATAATTTATGTACCATCCATTTTATAGCTTCACACTTATGATTGGTATTTCTAATAAGATGGATTTCAAAGAACATACTGTAGTTTAATTACTTAGATTTTATCTCTCTGTATGCAAACTATACACATAAAGATTAAATGCAACCAAATGGCAGTGTTCCATCCCCTTTTTAGAACATGAATTAGCTATTTACCTGTCTTAAAATCTATTACTTTTCTTGAAGACTGCACCAATAGATATAGAAAAAGCATTTGATTGACTAATACAGTGATTTATCATAAAACTACATATCATAAAACTACTATTTACAAAATAAATAGTGAGAAATATAGTAAATAATATCTCCAAACCTCAGAGAAAGTAACATAACTGAAGAAAACTAACTTTTGTCACTAAGTTCAAGAAAAATGTGCCTCCAATTTTAATTACATTAAAATATAAAGGACAATTGTTTTCTTATATAATGTGATGGTTTGTATATTCTCAGCCCAGGAAGTGGCACTATTAGAAGGTTAGGCTCTGATGGAGTAAGTGTGTCACTCTGTGTATGGGCTATAAGACCCTCATCCTAGCTGCCTGGAAGTCAGTATTCTGCTAGTAGCCTTCAGATGGAGATGTAGAACTTTCAGCTTCTCCTTTACCTCATCTGTGTGGATACTGTCATGTTCTTGCCTTGATGATAATGGACTATAAGCCAGTCCCATCTAAATGTTGCTTTGGTCATGGTGTCTATTCACAGGAGTAAAACCCTAAATAGACCTAAGTTGGTACCAGGAAGTGGGATATTGCTGTGATAGGCCTGACCATACTTTTGTTTGGAAACATGTGGCTTTTGGGACTTTAAATATGGAAAATGTTGGAATACTTTAAATGGGAGCTTAATGGGACATTCTAGTAGCAATATGGATGGTTTTGTTGCTGAGAGTAATTTGAACTGTGCAGAAATGGCCCAAGAAGAATCAGAGGAGAAAAAATTCAGTATGTGGTATTTTGCTGATGAATGTGGCTGCTCTTTGCCCTTGTCTGAAGAGTCTACCTGAGGCTAAGATGAAGAGATATATATTAATTGAAAAAGGAAGTCTAAAAAAGCCCAGCAGAGATTTGTTATCTGGTTAAGTCTCATGAAGAGCATTTGAGGCAAGCATAGCAAGCTTAGAAAAAATACAAACTATATGTTTTAGTATTAAGGGGGTCATGAAGACCCTCTGTGGCTTGGTACTCTGAGAAGCTAGGTGAAGGTGTTCTCTCAGTCACTGTTGAAGGCCAAGGACTGAAGGGGTCATTCAAAGAATTTGAGAGCTTATGAGAAGCTCTTGATGAAGCACAGTTGCACCTGAAGTCCCTAATGTATTGGGGATACCAGTTGGATGATCAACAAGAACAACAGCAATAGTGGAGCATACCACCCTGAGCTTAAAGTACTATAGAGGTCAGAGTTGGAGAAAAGGTGTCAATTCTTTGGAGGAGCTCAGAAGGTCATGGGTAGATTCCAAACACAGAAACAAGAAGCTGTAATATTGAAGTCGCCCTGGAGACCCCAAGATATTTGAGAAGCCAGTGTCATGGACTGTCTGTTGAGGAAAACGTCTAACAGTGAGTGGAACAATCCTGGAGAAAGTCTTATTGACTATAATCTTTGCCTTACAAAAATTTTACAGTTTTATGAGTCCCACTTATCAATTCTTGATTTTAGAATGTGAGCCATTGGAGTTTTCTTTAGAAAAATTTACCCTGTGACAATGAGTTCAAGGCTCTTTCCATTTTTATTTTCTATTAGATTGGTGTATCTGGTTTTATGTTGGTCCTTGATCCCACATGGATTTGAGGTACCCCTTACTCCTATACATCAGAAGGCAAAGAGCAGGTGAGTTCTCTTTCTGATTTTTTGAAACAATGATTTCAGGATCTTCCACAGCTACAAAATTAGACCCTGTGCCCCAGGAATAATAAGAACTGAAACTTAACAAAACATGAAGCCAGATGACCCCATTAAAGCCAACTAACAATTCCTACCTATTTTCACTAATTATGCAGTTTATTTAACCCTATTGGATGCACCAAGTCAATCATTCCTTGACTTCATGTAGACATAAAATATTGTCATGGAGAAAGGAAGCCATTTTACTAGCTTCATTCACCATCCCTGATAGTAAACATATCTCATTTGGACTGTGAAAGAGACATTTTTCTCTTATATAATCTGGAGAATGCTCAACTCTCACAGTGTTATTTCTGTTACACTCTTCATTATCATGATTCTCACGACCGAGATAAGATTAGCAATCCTATACAGAATTATTTCTTCAATTTTTTTGTAAGTTTCAAGATACATTTCCAAGCATACTTTTCATTTCTGTACTTAGGAGTATATCTGAGAGAGATTTAGTAAAGTGATTCAAAATATAGTACAAATGTTGTTCACTTCAACTGTGTTACCTGGTGAATACGCAGTCTAAAAGATAGTCCCATTATTCTGAAATGGTAGAGAATGAGAATTGTATTCTGATGTTTTTCTAAATGAAAGAATTCATATATTAACTATAATAGAACTATAATTGAATATTAACAAAAAAGATGTTGGAATAGGATATGAAGTTTATTTTAATTTTATTTTTGGATTTATAATATAACTACATTTCTCCTTCATTTTCTTCTCTACACCTTTCCTTATAACCCTCCTACCTCTTTCAAATTTGTGACTTCTTTATTTTAACTAATTGATACTGCAGCGCTTTTTGAATGATTTCAGCAACATGTTATTATAAAAATAACTAAATATCTTTAGGATACTATTATAAAAGGGTGATTTTATTTGAAAATTTAGAATGACCAAACACCAATATAAATATATGTATACATATAGTATTATTAGTAGGTTTAAAAGAAATAATGATATTTATCATTGGCAAATCACATAGTATATAAATTATAAATACATAACATTGCATATCACTAAAACACAAAGATTCAGATGAAACTGGTGGATAAATGTAAAATCTATAGGCTTTCTCTGACTCCATTTCCTTGTCTTAAATTAAAACAAAATGTTGACACAGATAATTACAACTAATTATTTAAAGTGGATTGTTTTTATTAGGGAATTATGTATTGTGTATTAATTCATACATAATAAGTTCCAAATCAAGAGCTTAAGAAACATTCCATACTATTACAGGAACAACAAGTTTACTTACTTGTTTTCTACAGATTTGGGTCAATTTGAAGGTTTATTTTATAATGAACGGTATAATTGAGGGCTTCTAACAGTGCTTCACCCATTTTTTCAGTGAAATATTAAAGAAGCTAATATTTATAATGCCTTAGTGATTGTAATATGTTATAAGCATTAAAACTGTTCACTAGTAATTGGTGTCTTTGTGCGCCAATTCTTCCAGAACTGTCAAAGTGTTCTATTGTTGTATACACCACCTCATAGCCTTCCAGAGTTGTTCTACTAAGGACTAAGAAATACATTAAGGCTAACATATATTGGAATTTCAATCATCTGAGAACTTGTATTCTAAAGTATTAACCAGAACTGTAATAAATATCTGCCGTGTTCACACTATAGTTAGTATATAAATGTGTACATATATGTGTGTACCTAGATAGATTACTTTAAGTATATACACATATAACATATATAACAAAATGCATATAATAAACACACATATTGTATGTTATATATACTATATTGCATAACTATGTCATAAAAATGTCAAGTGTTTTTTATCTAATCAAATGCACTAATATTTATTTCTATATGAAATATTTCAAGGTTTGTAACTTTTGTCTTAATCTCAGAAGGGAGTTGTTATAACTTATTCATCATATGTATAATAAGACATGTGTATAATATCCCTAGTAAATGTGAATCAAATGAAGAACTTATTCCAGTATTTTAGATCTATAGGAGACTGTGGTTTCCTTTTGGGATCTCTTTAAAGTGCTGACTTTTTATCATAATTCATCAAAGAATAACACAGCAGGTTTATATAAATCCTAAGCTCCCAAATCTTTCTCTCAGTACTAATTTTTATAGCACCCAGGAGTCCAAAACAGAGATCTAAAGATAATGCTTGATAACCCTTCCCCACATAACCTTTCACAATGTTTCAGAGCTATGGCTTTTATTTTTGGTTCTCCAAATCTCTCTCAAATCTGTTCTCTCCGTATAATAGTTTTAAAAGTCTTAGTTTTGGATATCATAATTTCTTTCATGAATAAATGATGTACCTTCCCATTTCTCCTTGCTTTTAGTGTTGACCTTCTCCAATATATTTTGATCTCTTCATCTAAAATGGACTTTTTCCAAATCAAGTAGGTTCATGTCACCTGCCTGCTTCCTTCTCATTGCTTCCTTGATCAATTTCATATTCTCTCTTAACATGACAACAAAGGGGTTTTCATAGGCTTCCTAATCCCTCCCCCCTCTGTTTTCAGTCATTTCAATGTTCGTTTTTAAAAAAAACTGTATTTTCACGTTATCATTTCCTTCCTTTTATGTTAGATTACAATTTTTTATTTCTGGTCCTTTTTGTTTAACAAATTCATTTTGTCTTTCAAGTCTTATGTTAGAAGATCATCACTGGTGGGAATGCTGGCACACCCCTCCCAAACTGTTCCTACTTCCCCTCACACAATACTAAACACAAGACACATTGACTGTTGTCAGACTGGCATGGATTTGTGTATCTGCTCTGCATGCTAGTGAAGGAGTGACCTTGGGCAGGTTGCATGGTAATAACAATATTCTGCTTATCTTGTTAAGATTAAATACTTTGAGCATAGTAATTGGAATATCTTGCTTAATGAATGCTAGCTGTCATTGATACCTTACTTACAAAGACTATGTTCTAGATTCAGCAGTCAGCCATTCTACTTTCAAGTTTGTGAAATATATATATCTTCTATAGTATTCACCTTTAAAAATGACTGAAAGAACCCTTATCTGTGGTGACAAACACAACTATGATTTCCTAATACAATGGTCGTTTTTATTCCATTCCTTTGGAAATGTGTAAAACTGAACTAATTTTGAACAAATAAAAACTAAACATATAATTTGCACTTAATTCCTAATATTTGGAAGCTCAGATCATTGTTTCTCTTAATTATAGAAGATGTCATTTCTTATTCATGGGTACTATTAAAAGGTCCATGGCATTAAATATTATGCCAAGTGATTGTCTTGACCAACTTCATAAGTTGCCTGTACTTTACAGAGTAATATACTTAAGTAATTCTATAGAGGCTCCATTTCTCTAATCTTTGGAAAACATCTCTAACACTTGGGGGAAGTATGTAGTAGAGTCAGAAATGCTTTCCATATTATTTGAGATAAACATATATTCATTGTAGGGAACACTCTTTTTGCCAAAGGATTAACATATGTTTTCCATGTAACTATAACTGAACAAAGTTATAAAGTCCTTTACTCAGCCTTCAGACCAGCACATCATATAATTTCTTTCTTTAATCATCCAAGATTTATTTTCTATGTATGCTACCTTTTATATAATTTAATATCTTTTTGTTACTTGATAGTTATTCATTAGTGATCCATCATAATTGAAATGGGATTAGTAGAATGTAATAGAATGAGGTTATCTAAGGACTATCTGTAAAGTTCCCCTAAATAGAATAAATGCTCTCTCACCATTTATTTGAGTTTTTGATACACTGTTTAATACAAATGTGGAGAAATCTGATAAAAGAAATGCCTTCTGTTAACATGTAATGTGGATTTTATCAACAGCTTTGGAACTAACAAAGGGAAAGCAGTGAAATCCTTAATCTAGACACGGATAAGGTGCCCTTTTGCCTCTATTTTTTCTGTTGTTTCTTTTCAGCTCATATATTACAATACTAATGATAGAAAGTTATTAGATTCCACATTTATACCAACCCCACAACCCTATTCTTCCCATAATGTAATAGTCTCACTGAACACTGGGGGTTATATTATGTCAAAATAGAATGTTTGTAGTTATTCCCTAACATTTCCTCAATCCACACTTCTAGATATGTGGAAAATTTGAAATTCAGCTCTTTCAAAATATGCCAGTCTTTTTATTATCTTTGTGTCATTAGAATGGCATAGTTTCCTTCAAATTTTATTTTTACATTTTCTTTTTTCACTTTGTAGAACATTATTTTAAAACACTACAAAATACCTCAATCAAATAATTCCAATTAAAAACATTGTTAAAGTGCAACTTGTTTTTCCTAGAATAATACTATGAAATAACTTGTAGAACTTTGCCATTCATTAAAGTTTCAGCACTGAAGTGAACTGAGCTTTCGATATATATTATGCCTTTACCCCTCAGGTTTTCAAGTGTGCAGTAATTATAATGAACCAATAGGTGGCAATATAAGATAAGGAAGATGATTAGCAGTCAAAAATGTGAAACTGGCCTTTAGAAAATAACCTAAGTAAGGCAAATGCAGAAATAAAAAGCATAAAAATTAGATTTATCTTATCTTCCTAGTTAGATAAGACAAAATCATAGATATTTTTTCCAGAGAAATACTTTGAGATACGAAGATACATATGACTTTCAACAATTAGTAATTGTACTAGCTAGTTAGTTTTTCATTCAGTCATTCTATTGCTATTTAAATTTGTATCAAAAGTTGTAGTGTTTAAAGCTTTATGAGGAATTTCATCCATTTAGAACATATTAGGCTTTTGAAAACGTAGCAAAATCAAGTGAACAAACACACATAGATGGAGTTGGCAGTTTTGACATCCAAAGAAATGGTTTATAATCTAAGAAATACAGACCAGTGTTACTTAACTAAACATTTCCATAGAATATACATTCTGTCTTTCATGTATAGTTTGTGAACTTAGTTTGCCTTCAGATTATAACTTATTTTATTCTTTCTTGTCCCTGAATTTGTAATTGTCCAATAAGCACTCACATTTTTTAGTGAATTTCAAGCTATTTCACAGAAATAGAAAATAAATAAGAAGGAGTGGCTTCATGTACTTGAAGTTCACTTATGGCCCATGATTTTAACAATAACACCATTTAATTGAAAAGAATCCTAGCAAAACATATTTCATGTAGGCACATAGATACCAACAATGATGAAAAGCATTCATTCATGACAAATACTAATAAAATGGAAGCCTTAGCTTAAATGTTACTTTGCAGTTCTGATTCTTTGATCTTGTGATTGGAAGAAAGTCATCTTCCTTTTCTTGCTATGACTTTTCAGATAGCTGTTTTCTTTTTTGCTTGTTTTCTATTTACCCTTGTGGTGTACAGAAAAAATGTGGTATAAAGAAGAAAAAATAGTTTAAAACAACTTAAATAATTGTTTAATGTTCTTAATCATCTAAAAATAAACCAAGTCTATTATTTTATAAGAAGGCACTATTAAAACCAAGCTTTTTATGTAGTTTTGGAAAGACGTATCATAAGGCAAAGGCCTCCCATGGTTTTATATTCTCAATTCTTTAGGCACTTGGTCTTCTGAGATTACTCCCCTGGAAAATTGAATTGACGTGAATTGGAGTGACTATTTTAGTTGACTCTCTACATCTCAAGACATTAATCCTCAGAGGTCCCTTTCTGTTCCAGGAGCCAGAAAGAAAAAAGTCTCCTGTATAAATGGCTTTCCTTTGCCTATCCGTTGTCTTCCTTTCCTACAACAAGTAGTTTATAGGATGTAACTATTGCTTTCGTTGGTTTGGTTGTTCCTCAGGATTACATTTGATTTATTTTTCTCTTATGTATTTTGAAATGTTTCTTGTCTCCACCATATATTATGGTACACAGCATAAAAGTAACTGGGTGAAAAGAGCTATTGTTATACAAATGTTCCATTTCTAGCTGAGGTAGAAATCAAAATAAACATAATTAACCCTTGATAGAAATGAATTAAATGATGTTGTGGGACAGAATCTAAGTGGGTGTCTTAGTTAGGGTCTTAATGCTGGGAACAGATACCATGACCAATGTAAGTTTTGTAAAGGACAACATTTAACTGGGACTGGCTTACAGGTTCAGAGGTTCAGTACATTATCATCAAGACGGGAGCATGGCAGCATCCAGGCAGGCATAGTATAGGAGGAGCTGAGTTTTACATCTTCACCTGAAGGAAGCCAGGAACAGACTGAGCATCCCCAGACACCTAGGAGGAGAGTCTCCAAGCCCACCCAACAGTGATACACTATCTCCAACAAGGCCACAACTTTTAATAGTGCCACTGTCTGGGCCAAGCATATGCATACAATCACAGTGGGCAAATGTGAATTTGTTCAAGTTGATCTTCTCCACATCTTCTTTATTAGTACCCATTACTCCATGTAAGAACACAAAGATACAGTGAGAAAGTGCATGGGTTTTCTGATCAGATAAACTTGAACTGGATTTCTGGATTCTAATAACATCTGACCATTTACTATTCTATGTTTTTGAGTAATTCCCAAACTTCAATCATTTTGTTTGTAAAATAAGAATATTGTTAACTAGATAATTGTCCTCTTTCTGTCTGTCTCTGTCTTTCTCTCTGCCTTCTCTTTCTGTCTTCCTTTCTTCCTTTTTTCTTTGATGCCTTCTTTCTCTCTTCTCTCTTCCTTCCTTCCTTCCTTCCTTCCTTCCTTCCATCCTCCCTCTTTCCCTCCCTCCCTCCCTTCCTTCCTTCTTTTCTTCCTTTTCTTCCTTTCTCACTTTCCTTCTCCTTCTGCCTTTTCCCATTCATTTCGTTCCAGTCCTTAAAGTCAAGCAGAAGACCTTAGACTTGTTAAGAAACTTAGCTACCGGTGAGCCATGGATATTTATCCAACATATATAGCTCTCACAATGGCCACAATATTCCCAAAATGCCTACCACAGGGTTTGGCATACAACCTTCAGTAAATGTTATTTCATTTTCTTAATTACTAATACTTTCCGTCAAAATAATTTCCTGACATACAATGCTTGTAAACATATGTGTCACTATGCGTATATGGGCTGTTATCACTAATAGCACTATCATCATCAGAATATAGCTTTGAAACTAGAAGAAGAGTGAGATAACCATGTTTACTTGATTTAAAATAACGACAAAAAATCAAGAGGTAGAATTCAGGGCTAGAGAGATGTCTCAGTTGTTTAGAGCACTGACTGCTCTTCCATAGGTCCTGAGTTCAATTCCCAGAATCCACATGGTGGCTCACAGGCATCTTTATTGGGATCAGATACTGTCTTCTGGTGTGTCCTGAGATGGCTACAGAACTCATATATGTAAAATAAATAAATAAATCTTTAAAAATGAGGTAGAATTTATACACATTCTTAAATTCTTGACATTCCTAAATCTATCCTTCTATTCTTTTTATGTTTTTGTTTTTGTTTCTTGTTTATTTTCCTTCTATTCTTTTAACTTAATGTTTTAATTATTGATGGTTATTCTTGGGAACAGAAAATTGAATAATGATACATTGCCAGAAAAACATCCTGTAATTTTTCATAGAATGCTTGTATATATTTATTTTTATATAGCAGTATTTCACGGATTTAGTTTTGTTTTCAGAAGCCCCTCTACTAATTTCTTACTTAATAAAGAAGTAGGAACCTAACTTGGATTATTGGAAGATAAAATTAAGTCATAATATCCTTAATGTTTTCTGGTTTGACTCTACTGCTAACATCTTTTAGCCCAGTAACTTAATGCATGTTCCTTGCATAACTTTAATGAGGACAGACTTATGTAAACTAAAATTACATCACATTTGTTTACTGAAGTGTAAGGTACCCATTAGGCAAGACAATCTAATTTAGAAAATGTTGAAAGATCCAAAGATAAGGACTGAAAAGAAACATGAGAGAGCACTTTCTAATACACATATTGTTTTAGAAAGAAAAGACATATTTAGTAGTCATTCCAGAACATTTTTATAGAATAGCTAAGATTTTAAATAATTGCAAAGAATTGGATCATTAAAGAAGACATAATTGCTTGATGAACAATTTTGTATAGACTTTTAAATCAATATTTATATAAAAAACAGACTACTTGATTCCAAAAAAGAAATAAATAGGTCAAATTCTTGAATCATACAAATAATTTTATATTATAATTTTTATACTATATAATGCTTCCAGAAATATCAGCTCTAATAAGAAATCTTAGAGATAAAATAGCTGAAGTAACTTGATATTGTTGGGTTTAACTTGATATTGTTGAGTTAAAAGAGCAAATGACTGCATATTTCATGGGCAGTTGTAAATATAAACAGCATATGTATATATGCAATAATTCTTATTCACAAATATCAAATTCTAGTTAAGGGAGTTTTAGCAAACTATCCCAGAAGGTTTCTCTTCAAGAGAGTTAGCAGTTAATAACTATTCTTGTTTTTCATCTTTCTCCCAGTGATTTATCTTTTAACGATTTGTTCCAAAGTTCTAACACTGAAAACACTTCCTAGTACATTTTAGCCTCTCCTTTAGGTCCAGAAAACAAAGGGATCACCAAAAGACTCAATATAGTCATTGTTTCCCAGAGTGCAAGGTCAACAGCTTTTGTGCCTGGGTGAGTTGAGGGTGATTACCTGTTCCTAGAAACCATTTCATTCCCATTTCTTATACAGATTTGTGTGTTGCTTATGGACTCTAAGAGAAATATTTCATTCAATGAAAGGACAAAATATTTGCAGAATATGTAAAACATCTCTGAAGAAGATGCAAATTAATTCTCATGCTTTCAATACTAAGTTATCAGTTGTGGTTAAAATAACCTATGGATGGACTGATATATCAGATACATGTATATCTTCCATTATCAGAAGATGATTATTATATTGTAAATAACAACAAAATTATGTCTTAGAACACTGTATGTTCTGCAGTTTCAAGAGTATATGAGAATGAGAAATATTGAAAGAGAATTACTGTTTGATGACAAAAAAAGGTTACAATTTTTTTAAAAAATTTTGTCCTTTTACCTAGATCCTCTCTTAAAGAGTAAATGCTTTTCTTTCCAATCCAACATCTCTATCCTAACCTCCAGCTATACTACAGGGCAATAGTGATAAGAACTTCATAGGGTAGGTATCATAACAGACAAGTTGATCAATGGAACAGAATCAAAGAATTAAAGCCACATACCCTTGGATACTTGATTTTGAACACAGAGGCCAAACCATATATGGAAAAAAGAAATCATCTTCAACAAATGGTGCTGGATGTGTACCTGCAGAAAATGCAAACATCCATATTTACCTCAATACACTAATGGATCAAGAACCTCAACATAAAAATAGGTATACTCTAAGACAACGTGAGAAATAGCTTTGAAATGTTGAACACATTGGGATAGGCCAGAATTTCCTGAACAGAACACCAAAGGCTCAGGCTCTAAATTAGCAATTAATAAATGGGACCTCCTGAAATAGAAAAGCTTCTGTAAAACAAAGGACACTGTCAATAGGACAAATTGATAGCTTACAGATTGAGAAAGGATCCTTACTGACCCCACATCCAAGAGAAGCCTAATATCCAAAATATGTTAAGAACTCAAAAAGTTAGATTCCTATGAACCAAATAACACAATTAAAAATGGAATATAGGGCTAAATAGGTATTTGTGAATAGTGGAATCTCAAATGAACAAGAAGGACTTAAAGTAATGTCCAACATCCTTTATTGGCATATATTTTTCTCAACTTATTATAACAAGAGACCAACATCCCCTCTAACCCACCCCCTGCGTGTGGTAGTGTAAAAGAAAGAAAGGTTCCTAGGATACAGGGATGTGGTCCTGTTCAGAAATGTTTGTTTGGGGCAATTCTAATCTTTCTTCTCAGTCTACTCCACTAGCAAACAACAAACCTGAACAAACTGCTATAGTCCAGTTCATTTGGCAGATAACACACATGAATCAGCATTGGCAGTTCATTCCAGAAGAAACCTCAAGACTTGCCAACCAGCTGGAGACTGCAGAAGCATCAAGAACCTACAGGAACCTCAGGAGAAGTACTTTGTTCAGTTTTCCTCTATGAAGTCTCCACAAGAAAATCTTAACAATGCAATATAAGGTGAACCAATACATACATTTCATTAGCAAAGAATAGTGAACTACCATTTTTTGAGGGGTCATATTTATATTCCTTCTAAGCATCATGTGTCCTTTCATTCGTTTTGCTATACCAAAATATCCTTTCACCTGTGTCTGCTTCCGTGGAACATTCTTTCATGTTTGTTTTAACAAAACATCCTTTCACTTGTGTGCCCCAGCAAAATATTATTTGATAAAACTAAATTTCCAAAGAAACCAGAATTTACCACTTGAATCCTTAGTTATAAGGGAAATGCAAATCAAAATGACCCCGAGAGTTAACCTTACACCAGTCAAAATTGCTCAGCCCCAAAACTCATGGACATGCTATTGAGTATGTAGAGCAAGGGAAACATTTCTCCATTGTTCTTGGGATTGCAAACTTGAACAACCACTCTGAAAATCAATCTGCTGGTTTCTCAGAAAATTGGAAATACTTATACTTGAAAACCTAGCTGTACCACTCCTTGGCATATACCCAAAGATGCTCCACCATACTACAGGAACACATGCTATACTATTTTCAGAGCAGCTTTATTCTTAAGAGCCAGAAAAGAAAAACAACCCAGATGTCCCTCAACCAAAGAGTGGATACAGAAAATGTGGTTCATTTACACAATGGAATACTATCTAGCTACTAAAAACAGGTATATCATTAATTTTGCAGGCATATGGATGGAGCAAGAAACTCTCATCCAGAGCAAGGTAATGGAGACCCCAAAGAACATGAATGGTATGTGATCACTGATAAGTGGATATTAGCCATAAAATGCAGAATACCTATGATACACTCCCACAGACTCAAAGAAGTTAGGCATACATAAGGACCATGTGAACATGATTGAATTTCACCTAGAAATGGGGACCAAAAAACAGGAAGCAGAGGGAGGGAGGAACCTGGTTGCAAAGGCAGCGGTGTCATATGGGAGGAGAGAGAGAAGAGGCCCAGAGGGCCACAAGAATGAATGAAAATCTTCAGCTCTCCAGGAGTGGGAGGGAGCTGGAAGATCTCTAGGAAGTCCCAGAGACCTGGGATAGAGGAGGATCCCAAGAGTAAATGGTGGTGACCTTAACTGAGATGCCTAACAGTGGGGACATTGAACCTGAAGGTGCTACCTTGTTTAGCATGGTAGGATCTCCAGTTGAGGAATAAGGGCACTCATTAATCCACCCATAAAACTTAAAATGTGAATTGTCTAAAAGAAGTGCATGGATAAAGATGCAGCAGAGACTGCAGGGATGGTGAAATAATAACCAGCTAAAATTGATACCCATTCCATTGTCAAATACCAATCCTTAACACTATTCATGATACTGTGTTATAGATAGGAGTCTAGCATAACTATCCTCTGCAAGACCCTAATCAGCAGCTGACTGACAAATACAGAGGCCCACAGTAAAATATTGGATGGAGCTCAGGGACTCTTATGGACTCTTATGAAAGAGTTAGAAGGATTAAAGGAACTGAAAGGAATAGTAACCCCATAGGAAGACCAACAGTGTCAACTCACCTGGACCCTGGGGGTGGGAGGGGAGGACTGCTCTCAGAGACTGAGTCACCAACAAAAGAGTATTCCTGGTCTAGTTCAAGGGCCCAGTCACATAATGTGCCAGAGAGCTGCCTTGTCTGGCCTCAGTGGGAAAGTGCATGTATATTCTCCAGTGATAGGGGTATAACCAGGAGGGCCAACCCTCTCAGAAGTGAAGGGAAGGGGTATGAGGGAAGGGACTCTCATTGGGGACCAAGAGGGGGTGCAATATTGGAAAATAAATAAATAAATAAATAGAGCATTAAATTCCAAAGTGTGCATGTGTATGGTGTGTGTATGGTGTGTGTGTGTGTGTGTGTGTGTGTGTGTGTGTATCTATATTGCATTATACACTTTCTTAATAATGACAGTTCTGAAAGATATTTTACTCCAAAATGCCATATTTATTAACTCACTGATTTATTTATAAAAATCTTATATCCTTATTTTCAAGCATGGACAGATTATGTGTGTGGGTCTGGGTTGTACAAATCTTTTATGTACAAACTAAATTTTTGCTATCATAGAAGTTTGGATAGGAAAAGATCCCTGTCTAGAACAAAAAGCAAGGTTCAGTCATGCAAAAATGTGTAGCATTCTAAAATGTTAGTGCCATAGAGGAAGAGATTTTGTCATGTATTCTGGAACTTTCTAGATGTACCTGCTTCCTTTCTTGAACCAATACTATATTTCTTGTGTTTATTTTACTCTCATGAACTTAGGTTCTACAGTTGTCTTTGTTAGTATTGCTTTTAGCATCTGAAATGTCTCCCCAAATTCAATTAGTCAAGGCTACTCATTAAAAGGCACTCATTATTGTATCCAGGGTAAGGAAAGTGAGGAAGATCCAGATTTCCACTAAGTGTAAAGGGGTATAGAATACAGAGGGAAGGGGAGGGGTAGGGAGATAATGTCAAAATTAACTGTAGAGAGATAAAGCAATGTTGCTTAGACTTGCTGCAGTCTCAGGCAGTTCATATTAAAGCAGAGTGGTATCATTCCTAAATTCTTGATGTTCTGTAAGAAGAGTATTTCATTAGTATATTCCTAGCACCTCTAACTCTTCCTGCTTATTTTCTGATTGGTAAACAACTACTAGACTTGGGCCTAACTGCATGTTTTCTTTGTTAGGTATGTTGGCATTGTGCTCTGACCTTTAGAGAGGGGAGGTTTCTTTTGATTTAATATTGGTGGAACCAACAAATTAAAGTGTCCTAATTATGGATTATTTCTATTAATGGGCTGAACAGAGCTGAACTGATGCTACATTTTGCCCTTTATTACTAATAGGGATGATATAATTTTGACCATAAATATTCTTTTTCATTTTTTCATTTTTTTTTCATTTTGCTCGGAAACTGATGAGGTATACCCCCCATACCTCCAATGTAAGCCAGAATATTCAATAAAATGGTGAATGAGTACCACACTTTTTGCTTTTGACTCATTCATTGTAAAGTGAAAAATACAAAAAAAATCAAATTTCAGTGTTACAGTCTGAAAAAATATCAATATATCAAATAATCAAATATCAATATATCAAAAATATCAAATATTTTCACAGGAAATGAATTATAGAATGGGTAAACTTGACTGAAATTATTGTTTGTCTTTAATATATTTAGTCTTTCTTCAAATAAAAGGAGTAAAATTATTTTAAAGGTGGATATATTTGGTTTATAATGATAACTTTAAGGAATGACTTTGTGTTACTTAAATATAGATACACACATTTCTAAAAAGTTCACAAATATATTTTTAAAGTTAACGAAATATCAGACCACTTTTTTGAAGAAGTGAGAGTGGAAAATCAGATAACCCCAAGAAAGTTATCAGTTTCTAAAACATAATAATTTGATTTTTAAAATAATGAATTTAAGTCTTATTCAAAACATTTTTCTATGTAACAAATATGTTCAACATAATTTGACAGTATCATAAATTGTCAAAAATGATATTGATACATTCAGCAGTTAACTTAGCATGAATGAGTTGAAAATCAGAGAAATCAGAAGATACGTTTTACCACCCAAATTGTCATTTAGTCTGGGAAGGTCTGTTCATTACATTCTTAGTTAATACTCATTTTAACTCATCCATAATGAAACCTTTCAAGGCCTTTTAAGAAATTAATTGCTTCCATCAACCAAATAGAGACAGAGAACCATAGAAGGAATCAACAAAACCAATTGCTGGGTTGTCTTTTGTTTTGTTTTGTTTTTGAGAAAAAAACAACAAGATAGCTAAACCTCTAGCAACATTAACTTAATGGCACAGAGATAACATTCAAATTTACAAAATTTAAAATGAAAAGCATGATAAAACAATAGAAATGGAGTACATTTAAAAAAATCATCAGATCCTACTACAAAAACCAGTACTCAACAAAACTAGAAAATCTAGATGAAATTGATGATTTTCTAGACAGATACCAGGTATCAAAGTTAAACCAAGAGCAGCTAAACTATCTAAATAAGCCCATATTTCCTGAGGAAATAGCAGAATTTATTAAAAATTCACAATCAAAAAAGTCGAGGGTCTGATTATGTTTGTGTGCTTTTCTTCTCTTTGTTTTGTTGCCAAGACGATTAGTTTCTTGCTTTTTCTAGGGTGTAGCTTGCCTTATGTTGGGCTTTACCATTTATTATCCTTTGTAGCGCTGGATTTGTAGAAAGATATTGTGTAAATTTGGTTTTGTCATGGAATATCTTGGTTTCTCCATCTATGTTAATTGAGAGTTTTGCAGGATACAGTAGCCTGGGCTGGCATTTTGNGNTNTNTNAGNG
>NC_046172.1:76215006-76324956 GCF_011064425.1 Rattus rattus
AAGNCTGGTGTGATTCTGATAGGTCTGCCTTTATATTTACTTGACCTTTTCCCTTACTGCTTTCAATATTTTTTTTTATTTTGCATTTGGTGTTTTATATTATGTGACAGGAGGCGTTTTTTCTCTGGTCCAATCTATTTTATGTTCTGTTCAGGCTTTTTTATGCTTTTGGTATCTCTTTCTTTAGGTTAGAAGTTTTCTTCTATGATTTTGTTGAAGATATTTACTGGACCTTTGAGCTGGGAGTCTTCACTGTCTTCTATACCTATTATCCTTAGGTTTGATCTTCTCATTGAGTCCTGGATTTCCTGTATGTTTTGGACCAGTAGCTTTTTCTGCTTTACATTATCTTTGACAGTTGAGTCAATGATTTCTATGGAATCTTCTGCTCCTGAGATTCTCTCTTTATCTCTTGTATTCTGTTGGTGAAGCTCGTATCTACAGCTCCTTGTTTCTTCTTTTGGTTTTCTATATCCAGGGTTGTTTCCATGTGTTCTTTCTTGATTGCTTCTATTTCCAATTTTTATTCCTTCAACTGTTTGATTGTGTTTTCCTGGAATTCTTTCAGGGATTTTTGTGATTCCTCTCTGTAGGCTTCTACTTGTTTATTTATGTTTTCCTCGTTTCTCTAAGAGAGTTCTTCATGTCTTTCTTGAAGTCCTCAGCATCATGATCAAATACGATTTTGAATCCTAGATCTTGCTTTTCTGTGTGTTTGGATATTCAGTGTTTGCTTTGGTGAGAATTGGGCCCAATGATGCCATGTGTAGTCTTTGGTTTCTGTTGCTTGGGTTCCTGCCTTTGCCTCTTGCCATAAGATTATTTCTAGTGTTACTTTGTTCTGCTATTTCTGACAGTGGCTAGACTGTCCTATAGGCCTGTGTGTCAGGAGTGCTGTAGACCTGTTTTCCTGTTTTCTTTCATCCAGTTATGGGAACAGAATGTTCTGCCTTCGGGCGTGTAGTTTTTCCTGTCTACTGTCTTCAGCTGTTTCTGTGGGCGTGTGTCCTGAGTTCACCAGGCAGGTTGCTTGGAGCAGAAAAGTTGGTCTTACTGTGGTACCGAGGCACAAGTTTGCTTTTGGGGTGTTGCTTATGATCTCTCCTGGAGGGCAGCAACCAGGAGGTCCTGCGCCACCCTTTACAGGATCCCCTGTGCACCAGGGTCCCAGATGATGTTTGGTGTTTTCCTCTGGAGTCAGAAATGTGGGCAGAGTGTAGTTTCTTCTGGCTTCCCAGGCGTGTCTGCCTCTCTGAAGGTTTATCTGTCCTCCCACGGAATTTGGGTGCAGAGAACTGTTTATCTGGTTGGTCCCTTCAGGTTCTGGCGGTGTCTCAGATGCAGGTGACCTGCTGCTCCTGTGCCCTTATCTACGGGAACCCAGAATCCATATACAGTTTCCTCTTGGGCAAGGGATGTGGGCAGGGGTGAACAGTGTTGGTGGTCTCTTCAGCGCTGCAGTCTCAGGAGTGCCCATTTGTCCGGGTGGTGAGCTCTTTCTCCCACGGGCGTAAGATGGCTTTAGTGCAGAACTCTACCAGATGATTCAACTATTCCATAAAATAGAAACAGATGGAACACTACCAAATTAATTCTGTGAAGCCACAATTACTCTAGTACCTAAACCACACAAAGACAAAACAAAGAAAGAGGACTTCAGACCAATTTGTTTATGAATATTCATTGAAAAATACTCAATAAAAATTCTCACAAACCAAATCCAAGAACACAGCAAAACCATCTTTTAGCAAGATTATATAGGCTTCATCCCAGGGGTACAAGTTTGGATCAATTTACAAAAGCCGGGTAACTTAATCCACTATATAAACAAACTCAAAGGAAAAATAGCACATGATCATCTCATTAGATGCTGAAAGCACTTGACAAAATAAAACAGCTCTTCATATTAAAAGTATTGGCAAGATCAGGAATCCAGGCCCATATGTAAACATTATAAATGCAATATACATCAAACCAACATCTGATATCAAATTAAATGGAGAGATACTTGAAGCAATCCCACTAAAATCAAGGACAAGACAAGGATGCCCTGTCTCCCAGTACCTATTTAATGTAGTAATCAATGTTCTATCTAAAGCAATAAGACATTAAGGGGAAATCAAAGGATACAAATGGCAAAGACTAAGTCGAGATATCATTATTCACAGATGATATGATAGTATACATAAGCAAACCCAAAAATTCTATCAGAAAACTTCTATAGCTGATAAACAACTTCAGAAAATAGAATGGATATAAAATTAACTCAAACAAATCAGTCACCTTTGTTTGTTCCAATGAAATAAATGGTCTAGAAAAATAGGGAAACAACTCCTTTCATAATAGTCATGATTAATAAAATTTTTGGAATAACTAATGGAACAAGTGAAAGAACTGTGTGACAAGACCTTCAAGCCTCTCAAGAAATAAATAGAAGAGGACCTCAGAAAATGGAGAGATCTCCCATGATCATGGATTGGTAGGATTAACATAGTAAAAATGCTTATCATACCAAAAGCCATCTACAGATTCAACCCAATCCCCATAAAGATTCTAACACAATTATTCAGAGACATCAAAATTGCAATTCTCAATTTCATATGGTAAAACAAAAAACAAAACAATAAAACAGGTTAGCAAAAAAAAAAATCTTAACAATAAAAGAAGTTCTGGAGAAATCACCCCCCCGACCTTAAGCTTTACTACACAGCAATAGTGATAAAGCTGCATATTATTGGTACAGAGACAGACAGGTTAATCAATGCAATAGAATTGAGGAGTGAGAAATAAACCCAAACATATATGGACACTTGACCTTTCATAAAGAAACCACAAATATACAATGGAAAAAGAAAGTATCTTCAATAAATCATGCTGGTCTAACTGGCAGTCGGTATGTAGAAAAATGAAAATAGATCCATATTTGTCACTATGCACAAAATTCAAGTCCAAGTGGATCAAACACCTCAATGTAAAACAAGACACACTGAATCTAATAGAAGGGAAAGTGGGAAAGAATAGTGAACTCATTGACACGGGACATTTTCCTAAACAGAACGCTAATGGCTCAGCCTCTAAGATCAAGAACTGATAAATGGGACCTCATGAAACTGAAAAACTTCTATAAGAAAAAGGGCATAGTCAAAATAACAAATATACAATCTACAGATTGGGAAAATATCTTCATCCAATGGAGGGCTAATATCTAAAACATATTAAAAAAGTCAAGAAGCTAACCTCTAAATAACTAAACAATCCAATAAAATTTGTTTTGTACAGAGCTAAAGAGAGAATTAACAACAGAGGGTTCTTGAATGGCTGAGAAGCACGTAAAGAAATGTTCAAAGTGCTTAGTCATCAGAGAAATGCAAATCAAAATGACCCTGAGATTCCACCTTACACCAGTCAGAATGGCTAAGTTGAAAAATGCATGTTATGGAAGATGTAAAGAAAGAGCAACACTCCTCCATTGCTGGTATTATTGCAAACTGGTACAACCCCATAAGAAGACCAACATTCTCAACTAATCTGGATCCCTGAGGTCTCTCAGACACTGAGACACTAATCAGGCAACAAACACTTGCTGGACTGAAGCCCCTAACACATATAAGGCAGAGGACTGCCTAATCTGGCCTCAGTGAGAGAGAAGGGTTCTAACCCTTGAAAGACTTGAGGCCTCAGGGATTGGGGAGGCCTGGAAAGACTGGGATGTGGGGATAGGGACATCCTCTTAGGGACAGTGGGGAGAAGGATTTGGATAAGAAACTGTAGAAGGGTGGATCTGAAGTGTGGTAATGACAAGCCTATAAAAAAATAAGCATTAAAAAGATGAATTTATTTGACTCTAGTATATAATTTTAGGCCAGGGTAGTTGACCACAGTGTCTCACTTAAGGATTTTGAAACAATTATAACGTAACTTACAAATGCATTCTTTATTTTTAGTCCTGGGTTTTGGGTAATACCTTTTTAAGAATGACAATATCAAAATTGCACATAGAGAGTAGCTTGGGCACAGGGTATGTCTGCTTCATTAACAAACTTCTGTGATTTTTCTCTTAAACCTATCTATCATATGATAACTTGTAACTTAGAAAGAACTGTATAAGGAAGCACTGCAACTTGACTCTTGTCATGGTTATATAATTTTTGATATATATTGTTTCTTGACAACCACATGGGATTTTGAAATTCTGTTTGCATGCATTACAAATATGAGCTGAACTGAACTTTTATTCTCTTTTGCCTTTTGAATATACTAATTCTAAAACCATGGAAATTAAAAGAATAAAAATGAAGAGACAAATTGTGTGATTTCATTATTGATAAAATTAAGTCTGTATGGAAGATGCAACTATTCTGTATACCCATATTTGTATGCAAAAGATGAAATAACCTTAGCATTTAGAATATTCAGCAAATCCTAAATATATTCATTATTTATTTAATTTTTTATCTTTAACTTTGTCTGCATTTTGCTCAAATGGAAATTAAAATACCCAGTTGGTATCAACAGTAGTTTAATGTTGCCCTTCATAAAGGTTGGAGGGGAAAACCACCTAAAGTGAGGGAGGGGGAGGATGTTTGTCCTGAAACCGAAAGGAATAACACTTTCGAAATGTATATAAGAAATACTCAAGTTAATAAAAAAAATAAATAAATTAACGTAAGACTCATAGGCAGTTAAGCAGAAGCAAGTTACCTCCTTTGTAAATGATGTTTCTAATTCGAAAATGTTGGCAGAGAATTTAGCCTACCTGCATTTGAAACCAGCAAATGACATTTTATTGTTACATACACATATTCTTCTATGTCTCGTAGCTGCAGAGTACACTATACCAGTGACATTGTCAGTGCCATATAAATGCTAAAATATTTTAATTTTTATCCAGTCTTGATTATCTCCTTTGTACTTGTCCATAAATAGCTGAATATTTTACTGAGATTGGTTTATAAATCAAGAATCAAAAACTAATGGGAGCAATACCAAGCAGCCAGCTTAAAGGGTAAATGTTTGAATTCATAAGCTGTTTCAAATCTTTTTTGACCTTTCTTCTTCTCTGTTTTTATATTGAGTGTTCTATTTTAGGTTCAAAATATTTCTGCCTTTATGGATAGAACTACATACTTATTTTATATATAAACATTAGCTATTACTTCTGTTTTATAAACATAATCTAAAAATATGAAAATGTGTGCTTTGTTGGTCAATGAAATGAATCATAGATGTACACAGACATAGAACACAATCATTTTCTATAATGAGAGAAATAGTGATAATGGCACTTGATACTCAGTCAGCAGCAATAAAACCAAGGTACAACATTGTTTGGAAGTCAGTGAAAAATATGAAAGCTCTTTCTATTTTATAAATCAAATTGTTTCTTAACAGGTTTCTCCAGGTGATCTGTATTTAGAATACAATTTAAATCTGAGCCAACATCATTTATCTGGTAAAGAAAGACACTAGTTTCTGGGCCTAAAGACCTAATGTCAATACCAGACACATACAGTAGGGGAGAACCAATACTACAAGTTGTTCCCTGACTTCCACTCATACACTTTGGCATATACATATGGATGCATGCATGTGTGTAAATGTATAATTGCACACACATAGATACATATAAACACACTTGAAATAACTAAATAATAGATAATAATTATTTAATTGCAGTAAATTTGAAAAAGCTTTGTACTAAGCACATGGTTTTTACGTATCCTTACCACTTAAGAATACCAGGACATAATATAAAATCATGATATCTGGAGCACAGCATTGACTTGAATATTTCAAACTCAGTTTTAGACGCAGTGGTATTTTTTTTTCTTTTTGCAAAGTGAATAGTAGAAGGGTACCATTATACATTTTTTACACCAGTCACAAATAGCATAGTAAAACCCGAACATGAGTTCATATCTGAAAATGCACACTTATAGTTTGTTTGATTTTGCAGTTCAGGAAAGTAGTAAAAATCAAATTTTCTCACTTTCATTTTCACTTGTGTAAATATTGTTAATGAGTTTTGTGGTTTAATGAATTGAAGACAGCAGAAGTCTCGCATTTGTATCTCTTTATTTTTAATTTTCACAATGTATGTTATACCTTAAAACAAAACATCTTTTAGAAACACACACACACATATATATATATATATATATCTCTCTCTCTGTATATATATATATGTATATATATATATATGCATACATGTATAAATGTGAAGTTTAAACAAAATAGTATAATATCCTATGGACAAAATTCCAAAATAAACTTTCTTGTTCTTTGTGTCTTTTAAACATTTTACTTTTCCCTTTTCTCAAGTACATATAGTCACCAACTTGAAATTTGAATTAATTGGGGCTTTGAATTTTGAATTTTTATTTTTATTGGATATTTTTTTCTACATTTCGAATGTTATTCTCTTACCTGATTTCCCAGACATAAGCCCCCTATCCCATCCCCTCCACTTCTTCTATAAGGGTGTTTACCTCCCCAACCACCCCCTCCCTCCCCACCCCGCCCCAGCATTCTCCCACACTGAAGGGTCCAGCCTTGACAAGACCAAGGCATTCCTCCTTCCATTGGTGCCTAACAAGGGTATCCTCTGCTACATATGCAGCTGGAGCCATGGGTCTGGCAATGTGTACTCTTTTGGCAGTGGTTTAGTCCCTAGGAGATCTCGTTGGTTGGTATAGTTGTTCTAATGGGGTTGTAAGCCCGTTCAGCTCCTTCAATCACTTCTCTAACTCCTCCGATGGGGGCCCATTCTCAGTTCATGGTTTGCTGCTAGCATTTCCCTTTGTATTTGACTCTCTCTGGCTGAGCTTCTCAGGAGACAGCTATATCAATCTCCTGTCAGCATGCCCTTCTTGGCTTCAACAATATTGTGTAGATTTGATGGCTGTAGGCTCTGATTGGCCATTACTTCAGTTTCTGCTCCAAACTTTGTTTCCATATCTCCTCCTATGAATATTTGTGTTCCTACTTTTAAGATGTACTGAAGCATCTGCACTTTGGTCATCTTTCTTTTGAACTTCATGTGGTTTGTGGATGGTATCTTGGGTAATTCAATGTTTTGGACTAATATCCACTTATCAGTGATTGCATACCATGTGACACAGTGTTTTAAAAGTGTTTCCTTAGAGACACACAAAACCAAGCTTGAACCAAGTGATTTTAACAACTTCCCATTTTTCATCCATGGATGATAGCAGACATAAGAAGATGCCAAGAATCTTAAGAAATATCTACTATATTCAAATTTTCAAGTAGACAGGACCGTATATATATATATGTATATATATATATATGTATGTATATATATATGTATGTATATATGTGTGTGTGTGTGTGAGTGTTTGTGTGTTTGTGTTTGTGTGTGTGTGTGTTTGTACATGTGTGTAGGTTTCTGGTTATGCAGAGGACTAGGAAAGAACTGCTCACTATGAAGTGATAACTCAGTTTTTAAAGTATTTACAATTTTGTCCAGAGTTTTAGATGTCAATGTATCAATAAATTAACTTAAAATGTTCTATTGGCCAACAAATGAATCACAGATGTACACAGAAATACAAAATAATTACCTTATAACCTTATATTTTTCCTTAAATATATCACATTTGGTTTCTGATGTTTCAGGGTAATACCTAGCAGTGAACACATTATGCTTCTGTAAGAAACCTTCGTTATTTAGTACTTTTCTGTTTCTCTTTGTTTATACTATCAATATTTAAAGGACATAACCTATTTCTTCTTGGAAAGCTACCATCAAAGAAAAATGCTATTTTGATAGCAGCAACTGAAAGATATCTTTGAACTATTTATGTATGTAGAAGATTCTGCCAGAGAGATAAGAAAAATCCTAACAATGTAAAATAACAAAAAATAATGAAAGCTGTGAAGTCAGGAAATGATTATATTTGTTCCTTTCTCGTGCCTTTTGGAAACTTCTGTAAAATGTAACTGGCCTTAGGAGGTATAACAAAATCCAGACCATTTCAGGTTCCTGTCACCAACCTCTGTCAAAGATTTATGAAAGTTGTTAATTTAGACGCTGTAAATGTAGAACTAATCTCTCCTTCCTTTTGCATTTGCATCCCCCAGTAGTGTCTTAACACCTAAACCCATTGGTGTTGTAATGTATTTTTATAAGTTCTCTAAGCTACTCAAACAAATTACCATCAAACTAATTCCTTAAAAATAAAAATTTGTTAGGTCTGTGAGAAATGCCTTAGTGGTTAAGAACATTGCCTCATCTTTGAAGAGTACCCATGTTTGATTCTTAATGCACAAATATTAACTCACAAATATCTTTAACTACAGTTCTGGGTCACATATATGCTGCAAAGACATACATGCAGGTAAAACACTCATACACATTTTAAAAAGAAATTCATTTCTTTACAGTTTTGAAGGCAGAAATCTAAGCTCTCTATCATTGGGTTAAAATTAAAATATTGAAAGTTCAGAACCACTATTCTTGTGCAGGCTTAAGTGGAAACCTATATTTTTCCCTCTTGGAATGGTAGTTGTTGGAAATCTATAACTAGGTTTGCATTATCACCCAAATGCCTGCTCAGTATTTGTGTGTTGTCTTTTTCTCTGTGCATACGTTCCTCCTTACTCTCATTTTCATAAGGCTCCTGGGTTTATATTAAAGATCAATGCAGAAAATTTAGTATGTGCACAACAAATTTGACTTAATTACACCTAAAAACATCTTTTTGTTCATAGAAAGTAAAAAATATATTTTCAGGACTTTCTTCAAGCAATATCTTACAATTATAGTACATATGAAAACCACACGTTTCTTAGGTAATTTCTTTGGATGCCTATGTTCCCCACACAAGATTTTCTTTACCCAGCTAAGTCATTTCTGTCTAGATGTCCCATCATGTTGAATTCCTAATTTTATCCTGGTTACATTCTTTTTTTTTTTTTTTGGTTCTTTTTTTCGGAGCTGGGGACTGAACCCAGGGCCTTGCGCTTCCTAGGCAAGCGCTCCCCCTGAGCTAAATCCCCAACCCTTTCCTGGTTACATTCTTATTCTAAGCCTGCATCTTTATTTTTTTTTTTTCATCACATACCTGCTTTGACTTCCAAAGTTTATTCTAGATAAAGCTGGTATTACAAAAAAGCAAGATCTAGTAAAAACTCGGCTACAAAAATGCTTAATATTCAAGAACCTATTTCTAGCTAGAGTCCACTGTTCTTCAGTATAAAACTGATGAGAAAAAGCCTTTGCAAGGTCCATAACATGTTTTAATTTTGAGAAATATGCATAGAACTTTGGTGATTTTTACTTTTGTCAATCTCATATAAAATCTTTCCAACTAGAAACTGTTGCATACTGCCTTTATTTCATCTGTATTATTTTACTTATAGAAATTAAAAGCTCTTAGAAATAGAGAATTAGGGCAACCACATCTTTTTTTAGTTAGAATTAGCCTACAGATATGAAAGTTAAGCTCTGCAAATGCTCCAATTCCTCTTTTGGCTTGACTGGTAATGTTTATGGGCCACCAAAATGGCTCACCAGAGAATCAAGCTTGCTGGTAAGTTGACAACATGAGGTCTATTGCAGGGAACAGACTCCTGAAAGTTGTCCTATTATTAAAAAAATATCTCTTACATTTGAAGGGGCTAGAGTTTAATTATACAGCTGGAGGTGACTTACAATTTTAAAATTCTGTCCTACTGTGAACTCACCTGCTTATTTGACCTTTAAGAGAATAATGTTATCTATCAAACTAACTTGACTTGAATTTCCTATATAATTAACTTTAACAACCTAAGCTACTATATAGCTGTGATCTTACATTATTACTCTTCTATGCTCCTGACCCAGACTAATACATGTATACCAGTTCCTGAAATCAACAACCATACAGGATGAAAGCAACCTTAAAATTGAATATATATTTTAAATATAGAACAAAACATTTATGGATATTTGTTAGCAAACAATGGTGTTTGTAGTGTGATTATTGTATGGATCACTAGGGGTCAGTTGGAAACAGTGATTTATGCTTGTAAAAGTCCATTAAAGATTTCTGCAAAGCATTCTATTACATCTCTATGCGAAGGTTTTGGTGCTTTTTATAAAGTCAGAGCAAAACTCTTGTGAAGGGTGGACACACATAGTTTTACAGCAAAAAGACACATTGAGACCAAAGGTATAGATACAGACACAGACACAGGGACAGATTCACACAACAGCTTTCAGGTTGTCACAGAATTATACTCATATAACAGTGTAAAAAAACACAAGACATACATGCATATACATGGACACACTCACACACACACACACACACACACACACACATGCACAAATAAATAAATGTAATAAAAATGACTGTTTCCAGTGCTTACCTAAAGTCAATTTCAGAACAGTTACTTCAAAAGTCATTTGCTGACTTATTTTTTAAAAGCAACTTTCTGAATAATTGCAAAAGAATGTTTTCTTTTGCTAGGGAAATTTCTAGTTGAATACTGATGAAAAGAAACGGTATGATCTGACAATAGTCATTATCACTTACCCTTTAATCTCTTTGTTAAAGGATACAAAACTTGTTTGGTTTTCACAAAACATTCTAAATATTTTAATTTTTTTCAAGTACTTTTAAAGTTGATATTAATCTAATCCCCATTCACATTGTCAAGATGTCTTTCTATCAAATTATCCACATGTTTGGCATAATGTAAAAGAAACTTAAATGTTAAGTATTTCCCTTATTCAGATCCCCTGATTAAGTTTTTTCCAAATTGTTCATGATTTTTCCAGTCTACAAACATAGGAACTTATAAAAATGATTACTTTATTAACAAATAGTTTAGTTATTTTCCAGTCTAGAAATGTAGGAATATTTATGCCTTTACCTACTAATAAATACCCAATGAAATGTGAATATGTAACCAACTGAAATTAAATAATCTATATCTGAAAATACAGATGTTAGATATACTATAAATGAATATCACTATATCTAACTTTGATGGAATCTGTAATCATTATAACAGAACACTGGCACCTAGTATCATAAAAATAATATTTTGAAAAAGATAATCATAATAAATAAAAACATTCCAGTAACTAAATCTCCTGTTAATCTTTCCCCAAAAGAAGCCAGATTCAACACCCAATGTTTGAAATGTGTTTTGCAGTTGTTGCACATCCTTAAAATAAAACAAAGAAAAAACATTACAATATAAACTTAAAGATCACTTTTGAAAATTTCATTCTTTCTTTCCTTTTGTGACAATTCCTGGATAATGTGACATGGGTTTTGAGTAATTAGAGGGGATGCTAATAACTTATTTATGCTCAATAATTCATTAATATATAGATTAATATTAAAATTTTGTTTTAAGATGCAATAATGTTTCAATCATATGAAGCAAAGCTGTTAGCAAGCCTGATGCTAAAGAAATGTTCAAACAATTTCAATATGTGGCAGTTCCACAGTTTATTGAGTTTATGCCACAAAACTAAGAAACATAAGACAATTTGTGTAACTATGATTGTCCTATAGCCAACTAACTCCCTGTGGGCCAGAGTGTTGTGTACTGAATGGCTTGGCACCTTGACATGACTGTGAATACCTGAAGCGATGATGAAAGGACAGATATATAGTTATAAACAGACCAGTTGGGAGCCAAATAGACTATACACGCTCTGCTGGATGTGCATCTACTAAACAGCAACATCAAATTTCAAGGTGTATAATATTTACATCAAAGGAGGAATAGTTAGCTATTTTCAGTAGAAAGTCTCTATAGACTAGCAATCTCAGGCTATAAACATCCTGGTGGTGGTATCTGGGTTGCTAAGTTTTCAACACTGCCAGCAATCTCACAAAAGAGATAGGCTTTGCAAAATTCCCATGGGTCTGTGACATTGATTCTTGACATGGTTGTGCCCATCATAACAATTACATTCACTCAAGGATTCCTCTACATGCAACAGCAGAGCTTTAATTTATTGATGCTATCTAATTAAAGTTTCCTGAAATGTGTACCACATGTTTCCTATCTAAGTAAACGTACTACGCTGTCATTTAATAGTATATTAATAACTCAGAGTCATTATTTCAAAGTGTTTGTTTAGAGTCTAGGTGGTGAAGTAACCACAGAGGCATTCTAAGCCTTTATTTATTTATTTATTTATTTATTTATTTATTTATTAAAAGACTTTGATGTGTACTTTCATGTGAATTTCTTTCTTCTCTTTAAAATAAATTAATAACTTGAGCAATACAGTTGCCTTTATACACAACTTATTATAGGATTGAATGTTGAAATTAAGTCCTTTTCTGGATACTCTATCTTTTTTATCATTCTAAACATTTCTTGTGACATGGCTACAGGATTCAGAGCACTTTTATTAATAAATACACTGAAGACAATATCATGGACTTCATAAATCTATATGCAATTCTTTTTAAGCATTATTTACACAGGACTTAAGCAAAATAACCATCACCATTAAAAGAATAAAAGAAAGACCCACTGGTGGGCATAAGAGTGACATATTTGTTACAATCCCTGCCACATAACAATAATCCTGTTGATGAATTCCATACTTAAGTGTTTTATTTTCCTTCAGTTTGTATTTTACAGGTAAAGAATTCAGATAAACAAAGATTTTCTATTATTTCGGATTATTGTGAAGGGTGTTATTTCCCTAATTTCTTTCTCAGCCTGTTTATTTTTTGAGTAAAAGAAGACTACTGATTTGTTTGAGTTAATTTTATATCTGGCCACATTGCTGGAGAATTTTTTATCAGCTATTGGAGTTCTCTGATGGATTTTTATTTTGGGCCACTTTTGTATATTGTCATATCATCAGCAAATAGTGATATATTGACTTCCTCATTTCCAATGTGTATCCCTTTGATTTCCTTTTGTTGCCTAATTGCCATGGCTAGAATGTCGAGGACTATACTGAACAGATTACAGGGTTTTAAGACTTGTCTTGAAGCAAGTGAAAGATCTGTATAACAAGATCTTCAAGTCTCTGAAAAAATAACCTAAGACATCAGAAAATGGAAGAATCTCCCACGCTCGTGGATTAGCAGGATTAATATAGTAAAAAGAGCCATCTTACCAAAAGCATTCTGCAGATTCAATGCAATCCCCATCAAAATTCTAACTGAATTCTTGACATAGATAGAAAGAGCAATTCTCAAATTCATCTGGAATGACAAAAACAAAAAAACAAACAAACAAACAAACAAAACCCAAAAAACAAAAAAACAAAAAAAGCCCAGGAGAGCAAAAATCATTCTCAACAATAAAAGAATTTCTGGGGAAATCCCCATCCCTGAACTCAATATGATTAAAAAACATGGTAATGGTACCGAGACAGGCAGGTAGATCATGTTACAGAACTGAAGAACTGAACCCAGATTCTTCTGACAAAGTAGCTAAAACCATCTAGTGGAAATATGATAGGATATTCAACAAATGGTACTGGTTCAACTTTCAGTCAGCATATAGAAGAATGCAAATTGATCCATTCTTATCATCTTGTACAAAGCTCAAGTCCAAGTGGACCAAGAACCTCCATATAAAACCAGATATGTAGATTCTAATAGAAGAGAAAGAAAGAACCACAAACACATTGATTGGCACAGGGGAAATTTTCATGAACAGAATACCAAAAGTCCGTGCTCTAAGATCAAAATTTGACAAATGGGAACTCATAAAATTAAAAAAAAAAAAGCTTCTATAAGGCAAATGACACTGTCAATAGCACAAAATGGCAACCCATAAATGGCAAACCATTCGGGAAAGATCTTTACCAACCCTACATCAGATATAGGGCTAATATTCAAAATATGTGAAGAACTCAAAACTTTAGACTCCAGAGAACCAAATAAACATATTTAAAATGGTATACAGAGCTAAACAAAAAAAAATATCAACTGAGGAATTTCAAGTGGCTGAGAAGCACTTAGAGAAATGTTCAACATCCTTAGTCATCAGGGAAATGCAAATCAAAATGACTCTGAGATTCCACTACACATCAATCAGAATGGATAAAATAAAAAACACAGGTGAAAGCAGATTCTGGATATGATGTGGAGAAAGAGGAACACTCCTCCATTTCTGGTGGGACTGCAAGCTAGTAAAAGCACTTTGGAAATCAACCTGGTGGTTACTCAGACAATTGGAAATATTTATACCTGAAGAACCAGAGATACTACAACTGGGCATATATCCAAAAGATGCTCCAACATGTTTATAACACCCCTATTTATAATAGGCAGAAGCTGGAAACAATCCAGATGTCCCTCAACAGAATAATGGATACAGAACATGTGGTACATTTACAAAATGGAGTACTATCCAGCTATTGAAAACAATGACTTCATAAAATTCAAAGCAAATGAATGGATCTTAAAATTATCATCCTGAATGAGTTAAGCTAATTGCAAAAGGAAACACATAATATATACTCAATGATAAGGAGTTTTTAACCCAAATCTCAGGATACCTGTGCTATAACCTACAAAACACATGGAGCTTATGAAGAAGGAAGACCAAAGTGCAGATACTTCTGTCCTACATATAATGAGGAACAAAATAATCACAAGAAGTAGAGGAAGGGAGAGACCTTGGAGGAAGAGAGGAGGAGGAGAGAAAAAGGAGTGGCAGTAACAGGTATTGGAAGGGACAGGAGAGAAGTACTGAGTGTCAGGAAATTGAATAGAAACATGTAGAGATGGGGATGGGGAACTGGCGGTAGACACTAGAAAACTCCCATATTTCAGGGAAAAGAGAGGCTTTCTGGATCCAAGGATGATGACTTTAGCTGAAATAATCAATGGTGGGAAGATAGAACATAAGGAGACCACCTCCATTAAATACTCATAGTTCCCAGTTGAGGGGTGGGGCCACCCATGTATCTCAAGATTTTGAACCCAGAAATTTTCCTGTACAAAGAAAGACAGGGATATAAAATAGAACAGAGACTGAAAAAAAAGGCCATCCACAGACGACCCTACCTAGAGATTCATCCCATTTGTAGACACCAAACTCTTACATTATTGCTAATGCCAAGAAACCATTGATGACAAGAGACTAAAATGGCTGTTCCCTGAGAGTCTCTGCCAGCGCCTGACCAATACAGATGCGGATACTCACAGGCAGTCATAGGACTGAGCCCTGGAACCCCAACTGAAGAACTAGGGGAAGGATTGTAGGAGCAGAAGGGGGTTGCAACCCCATAGGGAGAACAATATTAACTAACTGGACTACCTAGAGCATCCAGGGACTAAACCACCAACCAAAGTATATACATGGAGGGAGCCAGGACTTGAGATACTTATCTGGCATCAATGAGAAGTGAGGGAGACTTGATGACCCAGGGTAGGATACTTGAGGGAGGAGGCAGGAGAGGGTGAGTGGGTGGAGGAGCACCCTCATACAGGCAAAGTGGGGTAGAGAGAGGAGATGGGATGGGGCATTATGGAGGGGTAAACAGGAAGGGGGATATCATTTGAAATATAAATGAATAAAATTATTAATAATAAAAATATTTTCTGCATTAAAGTTAATGTGAAATCCTTGCATTATTTTTATACAATCCATTGACTTTCACAAGAAAAGTGATCTTTTCGATGCTGAATGCCATCTAATTTTCAAAGGAACAATGCGGTAATATCATGGATTGGCTGGGAAACAGTACAAAGAAAACACATTTGCAACATGTACATATATACTATATGGATATATGAGTGCATGCATGTGTGATTTTATTTCCTGTGAAAAACTTATATTGCCTGTTCAAGATGAAAATCATTCTCAATATGAAAAACTGTCACTTGATGTGTTAACTAAAAGTTCCCTGTTCTCTGATTTTTTTAATTTATTATGAGGTAACATCCAGGCTTTTATATTTTAAATAAATACTCCACATGGTTCTAATACATGTGATCCAGAGATGACAAATTAGGAAGCAATGTCTGGACTTACATTCTGTAACCACAACTTCGTGTTTCAATAATCTGAGGAGATTTTAAGAAATACCACAGCAGATTGTGCCTCATCCCAGATCCATGAAATAAAACCCTTGAGTGTGCAGCATGAGTATCGTGAGTTTTAAAGGCTGTCTAGATGATTTCAAAGTGTAGGTGTGATTGAGTAAAATAGTATAAGTGTAGAGACTTTATTTTTCCTTTGGCTCTGAAGAACACAAAAGCTAATGAAGAAAATGTGGGGGCAGGGAGGAACAGAAAGCAAATGTTCCTGTGTATTTAAGCAGTGGTTTAGGCTATGATACCAAGTATGATACTTTAGAAACTCAAAGATGATTACACATTCCAAATTTTCTTTCTTGGAATTTTGCAGAAATAAGCTGTAAGAATTTATTCCCCAATTGCCGCAGCTGGTTTTAGAGTGTTATGCTGTGCAGCTGCATAATACTTCTCCCAAACGAACAGCAACAATAAACTTTGTTCCTAGCCCATGCGTGCCTTCTATTCATTGCAGAACCACTTTGCTAATACATAGAATGTTCAAAATCTTGTAGTTACCTGTCACTAGGCAGGAGGATAATAGAGAGGTTTTCATTTGTAAATTACCTGCTTACTGCTTATCTTTAAATTTTGTCCTCTGGAATTATGAACTGAGTTTGTATTGCCTTTGTATTATGTTTCTGTTAAATATTTCCCTTTAAATTCTTGAGAACACATATGCCAGGTTTTAAATATGCTTGGACAAAGGAGTGGCACTAATTAGAAGGGTGGCCTCATTGGAGTAGGTGTGTCACTGTAGGTGAGGGCTGTAAGACCCTATCTTAAAAGCCTGGAAGTTTGTATTCTGCTATCAGCCTTCAGATGAAGATGTAGAACTCTTAGATCCTCCTGCATCATGCCTATCTTGATGTTGCCATGCTTCCTGCCCTGATAATTATGAAATGAACCTCTGACCCTGTAAGTCAGCCCCAATTAAATGTTGTCATTTATAAGAATTGCCTTGGTCATGGTGTCTGTTCACGGCAGTAAAACCATAACTAAGAGAACATGCAAAAATAGCTCAAAGAAATTTTATATATCCATTATTCCTATTCAACACTTTTGTAATATTTCTCAGTCTTTTAGAGATCAGGAATATTGTGGATTACATATACTATGTACAGTTAAAACTGATAGTTTCCATTCCAACTCAGTACTCCCCAGTGTATGTTCATTACCTCTTTTTTTTGGTAATTGTGAATTTACCAACAGTGACAACTTTTCCCCATTATTCTCGATAGAGTTACTCTGTTGCCCAAACCAGAATACATAGTTCCAAATTTTCTCACTCAATTCAGAATAAAATTTTTCCTAATCTTAAATTGCAGTATCAGTCATTCAAAACTGATATCCTAATGGACAATATCCCAGTTTGCTTTCTTTTGGGGATTTTCTAAAGAGAAGTTTGTAATGCCTAAATTCCGTTTGCTGCTATAGTTACTAGAAGTTTAATTTTTGCTTCCTTGAATCTTTTCCTAGTATGAATTTCAAAATCACTCTGAATACCCTAGTACCAGGTTGCAAACTTGGGTTTGCTAAGGTCTTCAGCAGATCTATGTCACCTGTGAGCCATTTTATTTTAAACAGGTCCAGTTTCTCAGCAGTATGCGAAATAATTTACAGCTATTTAATGTGCAAAATATTTATATATACATATATACATATATTGTTTGTGTGTGCATAAGCAAATAGTGAAAATTGGGAAAATATTTCCAAAATCGTTCACTTTCCTCAGTGTTGAGGAATATGCAATACATTCAAGTGATTTTTCAAAAGACAAGACTTTTCTTCGTGACCAAATTACATTCTTTTGCAGCATAATAAATTTCTTTTTTATGTGAACTCTATGTATCCTTCTAATGCTCCATATCACTTTGAAATGTCAAAGTCATCCTTCTGAAAAGTCACACAATTAGGTCAAATATATTGCCTAATATATTTTTTTTAGCTTCTCCATGAGCACTGGAATAAGAGGCCTTTAAGAACCACTCCTATAACATATAGCCTCACTCTTAATTTGAATAAGCAGAGTTATAGTGATTTTAAATATATTTGAAAAACAGTCAAGCAGTTTGTTGAAGACAGTAGGGATAATATAGCCTTAAAGATTGAAACCTCTACAATCACTGTAAACCAAGTGAAAGATATTTCTGTAAGATTCATTTATTTCTTCTGTATAATGATTATATCATGCTATAATATTTGCAGTGTTATTACAATAAGTGATCTTAACAAGGCTTGAATACATGCCTCCCCATACCCTAAAAATCAGAGGCAACAAGGTATCTCATTTAAAGAAATAATGCTCTGGATGTTCAATTAATGGTAAATACACTATGAATACAATTTTAGAAGAAATGAATAAGGATCACTATAAGTAGAAAATGGAGATTAAAGCGTTAAAAGTATTATTAAATTTTATTTGAAGCAGTGGCTTATAATCACCTTTTGCAGTCATGGAACTGCCTACATGGAGGTAAATTGTGTTCCTCACAGTATGCCAATTATTCAGAGTTGCTGTCTTACAGTAGTCAGAAGCAAACTGAAAGAACCCTTAGAGTTTTCAGACTCATCACCTACTACCATAATTTTAAAGCAGTGGTTGTATGTAAAATCCACCTTCTGTTTTGCTTACTTTATCTCAATAGAGTGGAGTAAGTGATAGGATAAGATGATTAGAGATTAAACCTTATTTGAAGTAATTGGGATTGATGAGTAGATATTTTCCCCAATACTTTTAAAATTTAAAGATTTACCCAATGACTGATTCATTGAAAATGAAAAATTGAAGTTATATTAATATTTATCTGTTGTGGTAAATATTTAATTAAATCCACGGTTTCTATCCTGCCTTTGATCATTCCCAGATAAATGACACATAGTTCTTATGTTTAACATAAGTATTCCTTGAGCTGGACAGATATTTACCCTTTATGTCTTCTTACCTATCAATAACTCTGAGTTATAACTTATCATGTTCCATCTAGGGTACACTTTACTCCACGAGGTCAGGCCTCATAACTAGGTTTTCATTATTCACTTACCTTGTTGTGTCTTCTCCTCTCTCTACCTCCTCTTCCTTCTGGTGGTCCCCAAGCCTGGGTACCCAAATCCTGGAAATCTCTCTTCTGTCCAACTATAGATTGTATGCATCTTTATTTTCCAACCATGGATAACTTGGGGGAAATGCTAAATAACATCACCTGTGTAAATGCAAATTTTCTCATTTCTGAGGTCAACTAGCCAGTATTTCCTATTACAGTATAAAGCAGAAGACCAACATTTAGCTTTGTTGAAGAGCAAAGCTGTATGAAAAAAGCCACACATTTTTCTTCATAGATATACAATAATTTTTGTGATCTATGGAGATATCATTTATCTGAATATCTGATATCATTGTGGTAGTTTGTGTTCAAATCAATGACCCTTACTTAAGTTCTCCTCATATGAATATTTTACATGCTTATATGTCATGATTAATCAGTTTATTCATAAAGCCATTTTATGGAAATGTAGCATGTTCTTCTAAAACTCATGTGATCAGGCCTATGGTAATATGGAAAAGAGGGCAGTGATAAGCATGTAAATGTATCTTGTCCATTATCACTAAAGGATTGCCTATGTACAAACAAAAGGAGATTGAATTCAAGGGTACTTTCAATGTATGGTGAGTTTGATAAAATGAAAAGAAAAGGTAATTACAACAAAGGGAATCTTTCAGTTTTGACATTTCCTCCATAGATTGGATGTTTACATTAATAATGAAAATATTAGCCAGTAGCGGCAGGACCCCTGCCTGAGACACCACCAGAAACTGAAGGAAACAGACCGGATAAACAGTTCTCTGCACCCAAATCCCGTGGGAGGGAGAGCTAAACCTTCAGAGAGGCAGACACGCCTGCGAAACCAGAAGAGACTGCTCTCTGCACACATTACTGATTCCAGAGGAAAACACCAAAATCCATCTGGAACCCTGGTGCACGGAGTCTCCCAGAAGGGGCGGCACAGATCTTCCTGGTTGCTGCCACCTCGGAGACCCCATGGGCAGCACCCCTCGAGCGAACTTGAGCCTCGGGACCACAGGTAAGACCAACTTTTCTGCTGCAAGTGACCTGCCTGGTGAACTCAAGGCACAGGTCCACAGGAACAGCTGAAGACCTGTAGAGAGGAAAAACTACACGCCTGAAAGCAGAACACTCTGTCCCCATAACTGACTGAAAGAGAGGAAAACAGGTCTACAGCACTCCTGACACACAGGCCTATAGGACAGTTTAGCCACTGTCAGAAATAGCAGAACAAAGTAACACTAGAGATAATCTGATGGCGAGAGGCAAGCACAGGAACCCAAGCAACAAAAACCAAGACTACATGGAACCATCGGAGCCCAATTCTCCCATCAAAACAAACATGGAATATCCAAACACACCAGAAAAGCAAGAACTAGATTCAAAATCATATTTGACCATGATGATGGAGGACATCAAGAAAGATGTGAAGAACTCCCTTAGAGAACAAGTAGAAGCCTACAGAGAGGAATCGCAAAAATGCCAGAAAGAATTCCAGGAAAACATAAATAAACAAGTAGAAACCCATAGAGAGGAGACACAAAAATGCCTGAAAGAATTCCAGGAAAACACAATCAAACAGTTGAAGGAATTAAAAATGGAAATAGAAGCAATCAAGAAAGAACACATGGAAACAACCCTGGATATAGAAAACCAAAAGAAGAGACAAGGAGCTGTAGATATGAGCTTCACCAACAGAATACAAGAGATGGAAGAGAGAATCTCAGGGCAGAAGATTCCATAAAATCATTGACTCAACTGTCAAAGATAATGTAAAGCGGAAAAAGCTACTGGTCCAAAACATACAGGAAATCCAGGACTCAATGAGAAGATCAAACCTAAGGATAATAGGTATAGAAGAGAGTGAAGACTCCCAGCTCAAAGGACCAGTAAATATCTTCAACAAAATCATAGAAGAAAACTTCCCCAACCTAAAAAAAGAGATACCCATAGGCATACAAGAAGCCTACAGAACTCCAAATAGATTGGACCAGAAAAGAAACACCTCCTGTCACATAATAGTCAAAACACCAAACGCACAAAATAAAGAAAGAATATTAAAAGCAGTAAGGGAAAAAGGCCAAGTAACATATAAAGGCAGACCTATCAGAATCACACCAGACTTTTCGCCAGAAACTATGAAGGCCAGAAGATCCTGGACTGATGTCATACAGACCCTAAGAGAACACAAATGCCAGCCCAGGCTACTGTATCCTGCAAAACTCTCAATTAACATAGATGGAGAAACCAAGATATTCCATGACAAAACCAAATTTACACAATATCTTTCTACAAATCCAGCACTACAAAGGATAATAAATGGTAAAGCCCAACATAAGGAGGCAAGCTATATACCCTAGAAGAAGCAAGAAACTAATCGTCTTGCCAACAAAACAAAGAGAAGAATAGCACACAAACATAACCTCACATCCAAATATGAATACAACCGGAAGCAATAATCACTATTCCTTAATATCTCTCAACATCAATGGCCTCAACTCCCCAATAAAAAGACATAGATTAACAAACTGGATACGCAACGAGGACCCTGCATTCTGCTGCCTACAGGAAACACACCTCAGAGACAAAGACCGACACTACCTCAGAGTGAAAGGCTGAAAAACAACTTTCCAAGCAAATGGTCAGAAGAAGCAAGCTCGAGTAGCCATTCTAATATCAAATAAAGTCAATTTTCAACTAAAAGTCATCAAAAAAGATAAGGAAGGACACTTTATATTCATCAAAGGAAAAATCCACCAAGATGTACTCTCAATCCTAAATATCTATGCCCCAAGTAAAAGGGCAACTACATACGTAAAAGAAACCTTACTAAAGGTCAAAACACACATTGCACCTCACACAATAATAGTAGGAGATTTCAACACCCCACTCTCATCAATGGACAGATCATGGAAACAGAAATTAAACAGAGACGTAGACAGACTAAGAGAAGTCATGAGCCAAATGGACTTGACGGATATTTATAGAATGTTGTACCCTAATGCAAAAGGATATACCTTCTTCTCAGCTCCTCATGGTACTTTCTCCAAAATTGACCATATAATTGGTCAAAAAACGGGCCTCAACAGGTACAGAAAGATAGAAATAATACCATGCGTGCTATCGGATCACCACGGCCTAAAGCTGGTCTTCAATAACAATAAGGGAAGAATGCCCAGATATACGTGGAAATTGAACAATGCTATTCCATAAGTGATAATCTAGTAAAGGAGGAAATAAAGAAAGAAATTAAAAAACTTTTTAGAATTTAATGAAAATGAAGGTACAACATACCCAAACTTATGGGACACAATGAAAGCTGTGCTAAGAGGAAAACTCATAGCTTTTGAGTGCCTGCAGAAAAGAAACAGGAAAGAGCATATGTCAGCAGCTTGACAGCACACCTATAAGCTCTAGAACAAAAAGAAGCAAATACACCCAGGAGGAGTAGAAGACAGGAAATAATCAAACTCAGAGCTGAAATCAACCAAGTAGAAACAAAAAGAACCATAGAAAGAATCAACAGAACCAAAAGTTGGTTCTTTGAGAAAATCAACAAGATAGATAAACCCTTAGCCAGACTAATGAGAGGACACAGAGAGTGTGTCCAAATTAACAAAATCAGAAATGAAAAGGGAGACATAACTACAGATTCAGAGGAAATTCAAAAAATCATCAGATCTTACTATAAAAGCCTATATTCAACAAAACTTGAAAATCTACAGGAAATGGACAATTTCCTAGACAGATATCAAGTACCGAAGTTAAATCAGGAACAGATAAACCAGTTAAACAACCCCATAACTCCTAAGTAAATAGAAGCAGTCATTAACGGTCTCCCAACCAAAAAGAGCCCAGGTCCAGACGGGTTTAGTGCAGAATTCTATCAGACCTTCATAGAAGACCTCATACCAATATTATACAAACTATTCCACAAAATTGAAACAGATGGAGCACTACCGAACTCCTTCTATGAAGCCACAATTACTCTTATACCTAAACCACACAAAGACCCAACAAAGAAAGAGAACTTCAGACCAATTTCCCTTATGAACATCAATGCAAAAATACTCAACAAAATTCTGGCAAAGCGAATCCAAGAGCACATCAAAACAATCATCCACCATGATCAAGTAGGCTTCATCCCAGGCATGCAGGGATGGTTTAATATACGGAAAACCATCAACGTGAATTATTATATAAACAAACTGAAAGAACAAAACCACATGATCATTTCATTAGATGCTGAGAAAGCATTTGACAAAATTTAACACCCCTTCATGATAAAAAGTCCTGGAAAGAATAGAAATACAAGGCACATACCTAAACATAGTAAAAGCCATATACAGCAAACCAGTGGCTAACATTAAACTAAATGGAGAGAAACTTGAAGCAATCCCACTAAAATCAGGGACTAGACAAGGCTGCCCTCTCTGTCCCTACTTATTCAACATAGTTCTTGAAGTTCTAGCTAGAGCAATCAAACAACAAAAGGAAGTCAAAGGGATACAGATCGGAAAAGAAGAAGTCAAAATATCACTATTTGCAGATGATATGATAGTATATTTCGTGATCCCAAAGTTCCACCAGAGAACTACTAAAGCTGATAAACAACTTCAGCAAAGTGGCTGGGTATAAATTAACTCAAATAAATCAGTAGCCTTCCTCTACACAAAAGAGAAACAAGCGAGAAAGAAATTAGGAAACGACACCCTTCATAATAGACCCAAATAATATAAAATACCTCGGTGTGACTTTAACCAAGCAAGTAAAAGATCTGTACAATAAGAACTTAAAGACACTGAAGAAAGAAATTGAAGAAGACCTCAGAAGATGGAAAGATCTCCATGCTCATGGATTGGCAGGATTAATATAGTAAAATATTTTTTTACCAAAAGCGATCTACAGATTCAATGCAATCCCCATCAAAATACCAATCCAATTCTTCAAAGAGTTAGACAGAACAATTTGCAAATTCATCTGGAATAACAAAAAACCCAGGATAGCTAAAACTATCCTCAACAATAAAAGGACTTCAGGGGGAATCACTATCCCTGAACTCAAGCAGTATTACAGAGCAATAGTGATAAAAACTGCATGGTATTGGTACAGAGACAGACAGATAGACCAATGGAATAGAATTGAAGACCCAGAAATGAACCCACACACCTATGGTCACTTGATTTTTGACAAAGGAGCCAAAACCATCCAATGGAAAAAAGATAGCATTTTCAGCAAATGGTGCTGGTTCAACTGGAGGTCAACATGTAGAAGAATGCAGATAGATCCATGCTTATCACCCTGTACAAAGCTTAAGTCCAAGTGGATCAAGGACCTCCACATCAAACCAGACACACTCAAACTAATAGAAGAAAAACTAGGAAGCATCTGGAACACATGGGCACTGGAAAAATTTCCTGAACAAAACACCAATGGCTTATGCTCTAAGATCAAGAATCGACAAATGGGATCTCATAAAACTGCAAAGCTTCTGTAAGGCAAAGGACACTGTGGTTAGGACAAAATGGCAACCAACAGATTGGGAAAAGATCTTTACCAATCCTACAACAGATAGAGGCCTTATATCCAAAATATACAAAGAACTCAAAAAGTTAGACCGCAGGGAGACAAATAACCCTATTAAAAAATGGGGTTCAGAGCTAAACAAAGAATTCACAGCTGAGGAATGCCGAATGGCTGAGAAACACCTAAAGAAATGTTCAACATCTTTAGTCATCAGGGAAATGCAAATCAAAACAACCCTGAGATTTCACCTCACACCAGTGAGAATGGCTAAGATCAAAAACTCAGGTGACAGCAAATGCTGGCGAGGATGCGGAGAAAGAGGAACATTCCTCCATTGTTGGTGGGGTTGCAGACTGATACAACCATTCTGAAATCAGTCTGGAGGTTCCTCAGAAAATTGGACATTGAACTGCCTGAGGATCCAGCTATACCTCTCTTGGGCATATACCCAAAAGATGCCCCAACATATAAAAAAGACACGTGCTCCACTATGTTCATCGCAGCCTTATTTATAATAGCCAGAAGCTGGAAAGAACCCAGATGCCCTTCAACAGAGGAATGGATACAGAAAATGTGGTACATCTACACAATGGAATATTACTCAGCTATCAAAAACGACTTTATGAAATTCATAGGCAAATGGTTGGAACTGGAAAATATCATCCTGAGTGAGCTAACCCAATCACAGAAAGACATACATGGTATGCACTCATTGATAAGTGGCTATTAGCCCAAATGCTTGAATTACCCTAGATGCCTAGAACAAATCAAACTCAAGACGGATGATCAAAATGTGCATGCTTCACTCCTTTAAAAGGCGAACAAGAATACCCTTGGCAGGGAATAGAGAGGCAAAGATTAAAACAGAGACTGAAGGAACAGCCATTCAGAGCCTTCCCCACATGTGGCCCATACATATACAGACACCCAATTCGACAAGATGGATGAAGCAAAGAAGTGCAGACCGACAGGAGCCGGATGTAGATCGATCCTGAGAAACACAGCCAGAATACAGCAAATACAGAGGCGAATGCCAGCAGCAAACCACTGAACTGAGAAAGGGACCCCCGTTGAAGGAATCAGAAAAGCACTGGAAGAGCTTGAAGGGCTTGAGACCCCCATATGTACAACAATGCCAAGCAACCAGAGCTTCCAGGGACTAAGCCACTACCTAAAGACTATATACATGGACTGACCCTGGACTCTGACCTCATAGGTAGTAATGAATATCCTAGTAAGATCATTAGTGTAAGGGGAAGCCCTGGGTCCTGCTAAGACTGAACCCCCAGTGAACTAGACTGTTGGGGGGAGGGCGGCAATGGGGGGAGGGTGGGAGGAACACCCATAAGGAAGGGGGAGGAAGGGGATGTTGCCGGAAACCGGAAAGGAATAACACTTTCGAAATGTATATAAGAAATATTCAAGTTAAAAAAAAAAGATGTTACAGTTTGAAAAGAAAAAAAAAGAATTTGATAGAAAATATGAAAAAAAATAATGAAAATATTACATGAAATCTGAAGAGCTACTATAACACGTATCAACCTGATTGTGTGTGTGTGTGTGTGTGTGTGTGTGTGTGTGTGTGTGTGTATATATATATATATATATATATATATATATATATATAGTTTTATACTCAGTGTTCATGCATTATTTATGTATACTATTACTGCTTTTCTGGTGGTAAATATGAACGTTTGCTCAGATAATTTTGTATAATTTATAAAGATCCTAGTACAAATTTACTTACTGGCAACTCATTTACATCGTATTTTTCAAAACCTTGTCCATAATCTATATTAGCTGGCTTTCTGATACACTAACTAAAATACTCATTCTAAATTGAAGAACAGGTTTTGTTTGCTGTAGAATCAGGGGTTTCACTCAATGACGATTTAGCCCCATTGCCAATCCTCAGAGGCATAGTACATTATGATAGTGTAGCATGTCATGGAACAAGCCTCACTGCAACTGGGAAGCAAAGAGACAGAGAGAGGACTGGGTTAGGATCACAATGTCTTCTTTAAGGTCTCCCCAGCAAAATTCTTGCATCAATTCTTAACTCTTAAATGCTCTATCTCTGTGTCATACCAGTGACATAGCCATTTGACAATCACTTAAAACATTGACCTTTGAGATACACTTAACCAAACCACATAAAGCCACTATTTTCTATCTTCATAAGTTAAGATACTTTGTTTTATAAATCCAAGGGTTTATGTATAATTAGTTCATACATTTATTTATTGACTTTTATTCATATTTATTGGGAATTTAACAAACATGTCTCTCTTAATTACATCACATTCAACTCCTCCATGCTTCTCACAGTCCAGTGAAGTATGATGCTCATCTCCTTCTTCTAGAGCACCTTTAAAATTTTGAGCCCAGATAAATGGAGATTTGTAAAGTGATATATACATACCTGTGCTGACTACTTTTATGTCAACTTGACATATACCAGAGTTTTCTGAGAGGAGAAAACTTAGAGTGAGAAAATGCCTCTAGAAGTTCTGGGTATAGGGTACTTTATTAATTAGTGATTGATGGGGGCAAAGACCAAACCAATTGTGAGTGGGGCCAATCTCAATCTGGTAATCCTGAGTTCTTTAAGAAAACATGATGAGTGAGCCATCAAGAACACACCTACATGGACATATGCCTTCGGGTTCCTGGCCTCTTTGAATATATTGATTTCCTTTACTGACTTCCTTCAATGGTGAATAATGATGTGGAAGTGTAAGTAAAATAACCCTCTTTTCTCCCTAACTTGCTTTGACCATGGTGTTTCATATAGTGATAATCACCCCTAATTAAGACACAATGACTATTATTTCTGTGATCTTTATTTTAATTGATACATAATGTAACGAAAATATACATATTAATAGAATGCATATCCAATTCTCTTTAGCCTTGTCAAAAATATATGGTTTCTTAAATACTTGTGATGTCTTCCTTGTGAAAATATTAAAAGTATATTTATATATATTATATATAATATATGTGATACAAAATACATAATTACATTTATACTTCTTCGAGGACTCAATACCATGTTATTAAAGTAAATTCTCTAAGAGAAATGTGTTCTGTGAATTGAAAGCAATATATTATACATACCAAATTCCACCAAGGTAATGTTGTATGTGGAGGTTGGATAGTTAGTTCAAAAGAAAATGTATGCTGTTTCTGGTTTAGAGAGAGAAAGGAAACACATTATGTCATTGATATGGTGTTATGATTTGCCAGTCACAAATAGATAACTGACTCTGTCCCATTGAATTTCCTCAGGAGTCAATTGGCAGCTGCCACACAGCCAGAGTACTTATCTTTCCTGGCTTGGAGAGGCATCTGGGGCATTTCCAATAATTAGAGAGAATGGGGACTTAGGTTGTTTAGGGCTGTTGGGCTCTGAATTTGAGTACCAGAAATGTGGAGGGTAAATAGATTGGAACGTACAATTTAGAAAGACATTCAAGTGGACTGTAGATTCTATTTTTGCTGTTATACTTCAGTCATGTATAACTACTCTGGTACTTCTTCCAAACCCATGCCCACATTTATTATAAATATTATCTTATGACTGGCACTACTGATATCTTTTAGTACTTTAATTTCAAAATGAGATCTAAAGTTTTGAATGACACTTGAAGAGCAGTGTATGCTAAAATTATTTTCTATTAATATGTAGGCTAAAGCATTAAAGACTTTATTCTTTTGGTAGATGGTAATAGTTCTGTTACTATGCAACATTTATTCCTTTAATTTCATGTAAATTTAAATTTTATGATGTTTGCTTCTCCAAGATTATATAATCCTTTTTTATTATTGAAAAGAATCACAATTATGCAAATGGTTATATCCAAGGAGACAAGCAGCAATTAACTGTGAAAGACAGGCTGTTACTGTAAGAATTGTATTTGCACTGAATGGAATTGGACTTTTCTTAAAATAAACCTTTAATAAGGAAATTCAGATTTTAAAGGCAAGCAGTTCTTTGAGACAAGTTTGTACTCTTGCCATAATAGTTTTGCATTTTAATATTTATAGTTTTCTTTTACTCTAGTATGCTTTTAGCTCCTGCCTTAAAAAAAGAACTGCATCAGCAAGTAAGAAATATGCACCAAAATGATCTCACATGGGTTTATGTAACTTTAATCTAACTATTCACTCTTATTATTGTAAAAACTGGTCAGTAATGACCATTTTAGCAAATTTTAAACTAACTCCGTGTACGTCAATTTATTTATGAGGCTACTAAAATTAAAAATACTTTTCATTATGGTTTATTAACATATGTTGAGTAAGATATTCTCATGGCTCTACTTTTTTGGTAATTTATTGAGCAGAGAAAGAAAGTTTTTTTTTTTTTAACATGGTGAGTGTGGCTTCAATTACTACTTTTATTCAGCTACTATTACAATTTTCTAGGTCAAACAGAACATTAACATAGTATATAGTTCACTGAATAAAGCAAGCATTATTTTAGAATGTGACAAACAGAGCTTCAAATACTCATACTTCTATTCATTATATGCCTTGGGCAATTTTTATAGCCATTTGGAATCTCAGCTTCTCACACCTTTGAGAAAGTTAACTGAGTATCATATGTGCATCAGGGATATAGGAAGTGCTCATCATGATATCTGCAATTATTATTATGACCCATATTACTGACTCATAGGAATTCTGTTGAACTACATTGAGAAAAACTATTCATGAAGCCTTTTTGGTGCAGGCAGTAACGTGCTTAAGAAGTACACTTTGCATTTAGGCTGAATTTAATGAATATATTGCTTGCATTAGATGGTAATTTCTCCCATTCATTCAGAGAAAAGGAGAAAATAAGGGATATAGTTCAGAAATCTATAACCAATTTGATCAAGTCACTCTCAGAAATGACAGCATATATTGATTAGAACAAGAAACTCATGAAACACTAAACATCATGTTTGAATTATCACTTATTTCTTTATATGGACCTACATAGTTTAAATGAAGGAATTGTAGTGATAAGCACATATGGTTAGGTTTTAAGGTATGAGCTTTCAGATGTTCAAGGAATACCAGAATGGAAGATATCATTTAAGGAAGTTCAGCTTAATTTATTATCCAGGGATTTGGTGTGCTATTGGATTCCAGTTAAACACATCAAACATGAATAGAATGGATGAATGAGGGATTTAAATTTGGGAATTAAACCACAACAATTAGGACAGAGGCATGATCACATTTGGGGCCCAATCACATTATAGCATGAAGTACAAGAATAGAATAGCTGCTACATATGGTTTACTTTTTATTTACCATCTTTTTTCTTAATCACCAACTTTATGTCTGTCTCAATAAGCATTGAATCTGCCCCTACTCTACTTCTGCTTATCTATACCTCTCCTTATGTGCAAGTAACTTGTACATATGATTTCTCAGTGTTTTTTAACACAGAAGGCATGAGCAATATAAGGATGTTTATACTCATCAAAGCTTAAGATCATAGCAAAAAAGAAAGACAGAAGTGGAGACTAGAAAGGAAGCATGGGTAGAGGGAAGAACAGAGTTTTCAGAGTCAGATTTAAAGGTATGCTAGAGTGTAAGACTCTTCTATTCCATGATACTCATTTGTCAGCTTTGCTCAGTTGTAGTACTGGTGTGTGTGTGTGTGTGTGTGTGTGTGTGTGTGTGTGTGTGTGTGTAAGCAATAGATGATGAGAGAGGAAAGACACACACACACAGAGAGAGAGAGAGAGAGAGAGAGAGAGAGAGAGAGAGAGAGAGAAAGAAAGAGAGAATTGTTAATGAAAGGATGCACACCTTTTGGAAAATAAATTGGCTTAAAATAAGAAAGTTATCTCCTTGCAAAGAACCCAAACAAAGAGAGCCACACAAACATAATTGCACCTCTAACGACAAAAAGAACAGGAAACAAGAATCAATATTCCTTAATGTCTCTTAACATCAATGGACTCAATTCCCCAATAAAAAGACATAGCCTAACAGACTGTATATGTAAAGAGGACCCAACATTTTGCTGCATATAGGAAACACACCTCAGTGACAAAGGCAGATACTACCTGACAGTAAAAGGTCAAATGGTCCCAAGAAGCAAGCTGGAATAGCCATTCTAATATCAAATAAAATTGACTTTCAACCAAAAGTTATTAAAAAAAAGTTAAGGAAGGAAACTTCATATTCATCAAAGTAAAAGTCTGCCAAGATGAACTCTCAATCCTGAATATCTATGCTTGAAATTCAAGGGCACCTACATTCACAAAAGAAACTTTTTTAAAGCTCAAACACAAATTGTACTTCACACAGTAATAGTGGGAGATCTCAGTACCACACTACCATCAATGGATAGTCCATGGGAACAGAAACTAAACAGAGACACAGTGAAACTAACAGAAGTTATGAAATAAATGGATTTAAGAGACATCTATACAACATTTCATTCTAAAATAAAAGGTCTTAACTTCTTCTCAGCACCTCATGGTAACTTCTCAAAAATTGACCATATAAATGGTGACAAAACAGGACTCAATATATACATGGAGAATGAATTAATCGCATGCAACAGTGGACTACAATTGAAAACTCAGATATAATCCCACACCCACAGCCCTCCATTGCTAGTAGATTGGAAACTATAAAAGAACTCTGGAAATCAATCAATCTGGAGTTTCCTAAAAAAATTGGAAATAGATTTCCCTGAAGACTCAGCTATACCACTCTTGGAAAAATACCCAAATGATGCCCCATAACACAACAAAGGCATGAGTTCCACTATATTCACAGCAGCATTATCTGTGATTTCCAGTGGCAGTAAACAACACAAATGTCCCCCCATGTAAAATATTATAAAAGCAAATTAAAAAGAAATCAAAATATTACCATTTGCATATGATATGATAGTATATATAAGTGTCCCCAAACATTCCAACAGAGAATTCCTAAACCTGATAAACAACTTTATCAAAGTGCCTGGATATAAAATTAACTCAAACAAATAAGTAGCTTTCATCTACTCAAAGGATAACCAGGCTGAATAAAAAGTACAGAAAATGACACCCTTCACAATAGTCAAAAATAATATAAAATACCTTGCTGTGACTCTAACCAAGCAAGTGAAAGATATGTATGACAAGAACTTCAAGACTCTGAAAAAAGAAATCAAAGAAAATCTCAGAGTATGGAAAGATCTCCCATGCTCATGGATTGTCAGAATCAGTATAGTAAATATGGCCATCTTGCCAAAAGCAATCTATAGAGTCTATGCAGTCCTCGTCAAAATTCCAATTCAATTCTTCATAGAATTAGACAGAGCAATTTTCAAATCCATTTGGTATAACAAAAAACCCAGGATAACAAAAACCTATTCTCAACAAGAAAAATGACTCATTAGGGGAATCACTATCTCTAACCTCAAGCTCTATTATAGAGCAATAGTGACAAAAACTCTATGGTATTGATACAGAGACAGGCAGATAGATCAATGGAATAGAAATGAAGACCCAAAAATGAACCCAGTCACCTATGGTTCTTGATCTTTGACAAAGGAGCTAAAACCACCCAGTGGAAAAAAGAAGACAGCATTGTTAACAAATGGTGCTGGTTCAACTGGTGGTCAGCATGTATAAGACTGAAAGTGGATCCATTCTTATCTTCTTGTTAAAACCTCAATTCTAAGTGGATCAAGGATCTCCACATAAAACTGGATACATGGAAACTAATGAAGAGAAAGTACGAAGAGCCTGGAACACATGGGCACAGTGAAAAATTTCTTGAACAGAACTCCAATGGCTTATGCTCTAAGGTCAGGAATTGACAAATAGTACCTCATAAAATTGCAAACCTTCCATAAGACAAAGGACAGTGTCAATATGTCAACAGATTGGGAAAAGATTTTTACCAATCCTACATGTGATAGAGGGCTAATATCCAAAATATACACAGAACTCAGAAGTTAGACTCCAGAGAATCAAATAACCCTATTAAAAATGGGGTACAGAGCTAAGCAAAGAAATATTAAATGAGGCATACTGAATAGCTAAGGAACACCTAAAGGAATTACTCTACCATTTTAATAAGCATCACTTTTTTAAGGTATGCTTAGCACTTTGTATACCTGCTTGTCCCGTGGGATTTTTTGGTATACCAGTAAATTGCTTTATATTATAGTATTCAAATAATTGCCTCATCATATTTGATACATATGCAAGAGAATTGCTACTTTTAATTTGTGAAGGTATTTCTATAATTCTATCATTACACAATCAGCCTTTTCTAATTTAAAACATTTTCCAATTGAAAACCTGAGTATGTGTCAATGCTATTGTGTTTATATTGCTGGTTTCCAAATTGTGCAAAATAGTAAACATCCACCTGCCAGATATACTTTCTTTTGGTACCCCAGCCGGTAATGGAAATTGGTTTTACAGACATCAATTAAGACATATTTTAATTTCTTTGACTTATTGCCAAGTGATGGATTTTTTTCTTTAAATTTCTCTTATTAAAATGGTCTTTTTCATGAAAATTTTAGGCTTCTTACACATTTTGTATTAGTACTTTTTCAACTTCCTAATTTTCTTGAGCTAATGCACCTGGCAAACCTGTGTGAGACTGAATATGAGTTATGTACAATGGATAATTTCTACTTCTAATGGTCTGTTGCAATTGAATAAATAAAAAATTTAATTGAGAGTTATCAGGTACAAATTCGACAGTGTCTACAGAAGAGACAACCATTTCAGCATATAGAAGATCAGTAATTATATAGAGATATTAATGATAATCTAATAATACATAAAAAAGCATAAAATTCTGATATTTGAGCTGGTGTATACAGAATTTGACCACCTTGCTTATTTTGTTTGACTTATAACCTGCCATTCCCATCTTGTTTGCATCAGAATAAAATGTTGGTGTTTCTAGAATTTTCTTTTCAATACATCGAAGAATCCAATGAGTACATTTTATAAACTGTATATGTTTGTTTTTTGGATATTTGTTATCAATTACATCCAAGTAGTTACTACAATCTTTTTGTAATTGTCACTGTTCACACATAATGATATAATCTCAGCATTTGTAACAGTTACTACAATTTAAGCCACATTTATCTCTGTCTTCATTTTTTTGTCTTTGTGTACGAGCTAAGAAAATCCATCTCATAATATTGTCTTCCCTTTGCATAAAGATACCAGTAAGAGAATGAATTGGGACTGTCCCACCTGGGGATCCATCCCATATACAGCTACCAAACCCAGACAATATTGTGGACGCCAAGAAGTGCATGCTGACTGGAGCCTGATATAGTTCTCTCTCGAGAGGCTCTGTCAGAGCCTGACAAATACAGAGGTGGATGCTTGCAGCCAACCATTGAACTGAGAACATGGTCCCTAACTGAGGAGTTAGAGAAAGGAATGAAGGAGGTGAAGGGGTTTGCAACCCCTTAGGAAGAACAACAATATCAACCAAACAGGCTACACAGAGATCCCAGAGGCTAAACCACCATCCAAAGAGTACACAGAGACAGACCCATGGTTCCAGTCTAATATGTAGCAGAGGATGGATTTGTCAGGCATCAATGAGAGGAGAGGCCCTTGGTCCTGTGAAGGCTAGATGATTCCCCAATGTAGGAGAATATCAAGGCAAGAAGATGAGAGGGAGTTTGTGGGTGCTTGGTGGAGCATCCTCATGGAAACAGTGGAAGGGGAGATTTGCAAAAAATTTATCATTTTTGCATCGATATTCATAAGCAAGATTGGTCTGAGGTTTGCTTTTTTTTGGTTGGGTCCATGTGGTTTAGGTATTAGAGTAATTATGGATTCATCATTTGAGGAATATTGGTATCAGGTCTTCTTTGATGGTCTGGTAAAATTCTGAACAAAATCTGTCTGGCCCTGGGATTTTTTTTTTTTTGTAGGATTTTATGATTTCTATTTCCTTATGGGGAATGGACCTGTTTATATAGTTTATCTGCTCTTGATTTAACTTTGATGTGTTATCTGTCCAGAATACCACCAATTTCATCTAGATTTTCCAGTTTTGTTGAATATAAGCTTTCATAGTAGGAAATGATGACTGTTTTTTAATTTCCTTGGTTTCTGTAGTTATGTCCACCTTTTCTGATTCTGTGAATTTGGATACTGCCTCGGGCCCTTTAGTTAGTTTGGCTAGGAGTTTATCTATTTTGTTGATTCTCTCAAAGAGCCAGCTTTTGGTATTGTTGATTCTTTGAATTGTTTTCTTTGTTTTTATTTGGTTGATTGCAGCCCTGACTTTGACCATTTCTTGCATTCTTCTCTTCTTGGGTGAGTTTGCTTCTTTTTGTTCTAGAGCTCTCAGGTGTGCTGGTAAGTTACTAGTGTACTCCAGTTTCTTTACCAGAAAACTTAGTGCTAAGAATTTTCTTCCTTGTACTGCTTTAATTGTGTCCCATAAATTTGGGTATGATGCGTCAATATTGTCATTAAATTCCAGGAAGTCTTTCATTTCTTTCTTTATTTCTTTCCTGACCATACTATCATTACATAGAGATTTGTTTAGGTTTTATGTGTATGTGGGCTTTCTGTTGTTCTTGCTGCTATTGAAGAATAGCCTTAGGTCATGGTGGTCTGATAAGGTGCATGGGATTATTTCAAACTTCCTGTATTGGTTGAGGGTTGTTTTGTGACTAATTATATGGATGATATTGTAGAAGGTACTGTGAGGTTCTGAGAAGATGAAATATTCTTTTGTTTAGGGTAAAATATTTTGTAGGTATCGGTTATATCAATTTAGTTCATAACCTTTACTAGTTTTACTGTGTCTCTGTTTAGTTTCTGTTTCAATGACCTGTCCATTGGTGAGAGTGGGATGTTGAAATCTCCCACTATTGTTGTATGGAGTTCAATGTGCATTTTGAGATTTAGTAAAGATTCTTTTATGAGTGTGGGTGCCATTGCATTTAGGGCAAAAATATTCGGAATAGAGATTTTTCTCTTGGTGGATTTTCCCTTAGATGAATATGAAGTGTTCTTCTTCATAATGGTTAATAACTTTTGGTTGAATGTTTATTTTATTGGCCATTGGGATGGCAACTCCTTCTGTTTTGTGTTCTCTTAGGGTCTGTTCATTTAGTGTTTTGACTATTATGTGACAAGAAGATTTTCTTTTTTGTTTCTGTTTGTCTGGTGTTCTGTAGGCTTTTTGTACCTTTATGGGCATCTTTTCTTTAGGTTGGGGATGTTTTCTCCCATGATTTCATTGAAGATGTTTTCATGTCCTTTGAGCTGGGAATCTTCATTCTCCTCTATCAATTATTCTTAGATTTGGTCCTTTCATTGTGTCCTGAATTTCCTGGATGTTTTGGGTTAGGAGTTTTTGATGTTTTGAATTTTCTTTGACCATTGTGTCAACCTCTTCTACAGTATCTTCTACATTTGTGGTTCTCTCTTCTATCTCTCGTTTTCTGTTGGTGATACTTACATCTGTATATCCTGTCCCCTTTTCCTAGGTTTTCCATTTTCTGGTTTTCCTTCATTTGTGTTTTCCTTATAATTTCTACTTGCACTTTTAGGTCTTGTGTCGCTTTATGCAATTCCTTCACCTGTTTCATTGTGTTGTCCTGTATTTCTTTCCTTTTATTTAGTTATTATTTCCATTTTTTAAATTGGCATTTTTTATTTACATTTCAAATATTATTCCCTTTCCCAGTTTCCTGTCCATCAGCCACCTAGCCCCTCCCCCTCCCCTTCAATAAGGGTGTTCCCCCCATCCACTCCCCTTACCAACCCCCCAACAATTTCCTACACTGAGGGTCCAACCTTGGCAAAACTAATGGCTTCTCCTTCCTCTGGTGCACCAACAAGTAAATTCACTGCTACATAAGAAGTTGGAGCACAGGGTCAGTCCATGTACAGTCTTTAGGTAGTCGTTTAGTCCCTGGAAGCTCTGGTTGGTTCGCATTATTGTTCTTATGGTGTTGCAAGCCCCTTCAGCTCTTTCAGTTCTTTCTCTAATTCCTTCAAAGGGGGTCCTTTTCTCAGTTCAGTGGTGTGCAGCTACCATTCGCCTTTTTATGTGATATGATATGGCTGGGTCTCTCAGGAGAGATATGTATCCAGTTCATGTTAATGTGCACTTCTTAGCTTCATCAATCTTATCTAGTTTTGGTGGCTGTATAATGTATATATATATATATATATATATATATATATATATCATGTGATGCAAGCTCTCAGTGACCATTCCTTCAGTCTCTTCTCTAAACTTTGCCACTCCATCCCTTCCTATGGATATTTTTGTTCTCCTTTTTAAGAAGGAGTGAAGCAGACCCGCGGATCCCAGCCTGCAGCAGCTCTCTGCTCCCAGAACCCGTGGGAGAGAGACCTCACTGCCTGGTCAGGTGGGCACTCCTGAGGCTGCAGAGCGGAAGAGACCACCAACACTGCCCACCCCTGCCCACATCCCTGGCCCAAGAGCAAACTGTATAAGGCCTCTGGGCTCCCGCGGGGGAAGGCCCAGGAGCGGCAGGACCCCTGCCTGAGACACCACCAGAAACTGAAGGAAACAGACCGGATAAACAGTTCTCTGCACCCAAATCCCGTGGGAGGGAGAGCTAAACCTTCAGAGAGGCAGACACGCCTGCGAAACCAGAAGAGACTGCTCTCTGCACACATTACTGATTCCAGAGGAAAACACCAAAATCCATCTGGAACCCTGGTGCACGGAGTCTCCCAGAAGGGGCGGCACAGATCTTCCTGGTTGCTGCCACCCTCGAGACCCCATGGGCAGCACCCCTCGAAGTTAACTTGAGCCTCGGGACCACAGGTAAGACCAACTTTTCTGCTGCAAGTGACCTGCCTGGTGAACTCAAGGCACAGGTCCACAGGAACAGCTGAAGACCTGTAGAGAGGAAAAACTACACGCCTGAAAGCAGAACACTCTGTCCCCATAACTGACTGAAAGAGAGAGAAAAACAGGTCTCACAGCACTCCTGGGACACACAGGCCTATAGGACAGTTTAGCCACTGTCAGAAATAGCAGAACAAAGTAACACTAGAGATAATCTGATGGCGAGAGGCAAGCACAGGAACCCAAGCAACAGAAACCAAGACTACATGGCATCATCGGAACCCAATTCTCCCATCAAAACAAACATGGAATATCCAAACACACCAGAAAAGCAAGATCTAGATTCAAAATCATATTTGACCATGATGCTGGAGGACATCAAGAAAGACGGAAGAACTCCCTTAGAGAACAAGAAGCCAGAGAGGAATCGCAAAATGCCAGAAAGAATTGGAAAAACAAAAAAACAAGTAGAAACCCATAGAGAGAGACACAAAAATCCTGAAAGAATTCCAGGAAAACACAATCAAACAGTTGAAGGAATTAAAATGGAAATAGAAGCAATCAAGAAAGAACATGGAAACAACCCTGATATAGAAAAACCAAAAGAAGAGACAAGGAGCTGTAGATATGAGCTTCACCAACAGAATAAAGAGATGGAAGAGAGAATCAGGAGCAGAAGATTCCATAGAAATCATTGACTCAACTGTCAAAGATAATGTAAAGGAAAAGCTACTGGTCCAAAACATACAGGAAATCCAGGACTCAATGAGAAGATCAAACCTAAGGATAATAGGTATAGAAGAGAGTGAAGACTCCCAGCTCAAAGGACCAGTAAATATCTTCAACAAAATCATAGAAGAAAACTTCCCTAACCTAAAAAAAGAGATACCCATAGACATACAAGAAGCCTACAGAACTCCAAATAGATTGGACCAGAAAAGAAACACCTCCCGTCACATAATAGTCAAAACACCAAACGCACAAAATAAAGAAAGAATATTAAAAGCAGTAAGGGAAAAAGGTCAAGTAACATATAAAGGCAGACCTATCAGAATCACACCAGACTTTTTGCCAGAAACTATGAAGGCCAGAAGATCCTGGACTGATGTCATACAGACCCTAAGAGAACACAAATGCCAGCCCAGGCTACTGTATCCTGCAAAACTCTCAATTAATATAGATGGAGAAACCAAGATATTCCATGACAAAACCAAATTTACACAATATCTTTCTACAAATCCAGCACTACAAAGGATAATAAATGGTAAAGCCCAACATAAGGAGGCAAGCTATACCCAGAAGAGGCAAGAAACTAATCGCCTTGGCAACAAAACAAAGAGAAGAAAAGTACAAACATAACCTCACATTCAAATATGAATATAACAGGAAGCAATAATCACTATTCCTTAATATCTCTCAACATCAATGGCCTCAACTCCCCAATAAAAGACATAGATTAACAAACTGATAACAACGAGGACCCTGCATTCTGCTGCCTACAGGAAACACACCTCAGAGACAAAGACAGACACTACCTCAGAGTGAAAGGCTGGGAAACAACTTTCCAAGCAAATGGTCAGAAGAAGCAAGCTGAGTAGCCATTCTAATATCAAATAAAATCAATTTTCAACTAAAAAATCAAAAAGATAAGGAAGGACACTTTATATTCATCAAAGGAAAAATCCACCAAGATGAACTCTCAACCCTAAATATCTATGCCCCAAATACAAGGGCACCTACATACGTAAAAGAAACCTTACTAAAGCTCAAAACACACATTGCACCTCACACAATAATAGTAGGAGATTTCAACACCCCACTCTCATCAATGGACAGATCATGGAAACAGAAATTAAACAGAGACGAGACAGACTAAGAGAAGTCATGAGCCAAATGGACTTAACGGATATTTATAGAACGTTCTACCCTAAAGCAAAAGGATATACCTTCTTCTCAGCTCCTCATGGTACTTTCTCCAAAATTGACCATATAATTGGTCAAAAAACGGGCCTCAACAGGTACAGAAAGATAGAAATAATCCCATGCATGCTATCGGACCACCATGGCCTAAAGCTGGTCTTCAATAACAATAAGGGAAGAATGCCCACATATATGTGGAAATTGAACAATGCTCTACTAATGATAACCTGGTCAAGGAAGAAATAAAGAAAGAAAAATTAAAAAACTTTTTAGAATTTAATGAAAATGAAGGTACAACATACCCAAACTTATGGGACACAAATGAAAGCTGTGCTAAGAGGAAAACTCATAGCTCTGAGTGCCTGCAGAAAGAAACAGGAAAGAGCATATGTCAGCAGCTTGACAGCACACCTAAAAAGCTCTAGAACAAAAAAAGAAGCAAATACACCCAGGAGGAGAGAAGGCAGGAAATAATCAAACTCAGAGCTGAAATCAACCAAGTAGAAACAAAAAGGACCATAGAAAGAATCAACAGAACCAAAAGTTGGTTCTTTGAGAAAATCAACAAGATAGATAAAACCCTATCCAGATTAACGAGGACACAGAGAGTGTGTCCAAATTAACAAAATCAGAAATGAAAAGGGAGACATAACTACAGATTCAGAGGAAATTCAAAAAATCATCAGATCTTACTATAAAAGCCTATATTCAACAAAAACTTGAAAATCTGCAGGAAAATGGACAATTTCCTAGACAGATACCAGGTACCAAGTTAAATCAGGAACAGATAAACCAGTTAAACAACCCCATAACTCCTAAGGAAATAGAAGCAGTCATTAAAGGTCTCCCAACCAAAAAAAAGAGCCTAGGTCCAGACGGGTTTAGTGCAGAATTCTATCAGACCTTCATAGAAGACCTCATACCAATATTATCCAAACTATTCCACAAAATTGAAACAGATGGAGCACTACCGAACTCCTTCTATGAAGCCACAATTACTCTTATACCTAAACCACACAAAGACCCAACAAAGAAAGAGAACTTCAGACCAATTTCCCTTATGAACATCGACGAAAAAATACTCAACAAAATTCTGGCAAACCGAATCCAAGAGCACATCAAAAACAATCATCCACCATGATCAAGTAGGCTTCATCCCAGGCATGCAGGGATGGTTTAATATAATGAAAACCATCAACGTGATCCATTATATAAACAAACTGAAAGAACAAAACCACATGATCATTTCATTAGATGCTGAGAAAGCATTTGACAAAATTCAACACCCCTTCATGATAAAAGTCCTGGAAAAGAATAGGAATTCAAGGCCCATACCTAAACATAGTAAAGCTATATACAGCAAACCAGTGGCTAACATTAAACTAAATGGAGAGAAACTTGAAGCAATCCCACTAAAAATCAGGAAGTAGACAAGGCTGCCCACTCTCCCCTACTTATTCAATATAGTTCTTGGAAGTTCTAGCCAGAGCAATCAGACAACAAAAAAGGAGATCAAGGGATACAGATCATAAAAGAAGAAGTCAAAATATCACTATTTGCAGATGATATGATAGTATATTTAAGGATCCCAAAAGTTCCACCAGAGAACTACTAAAGCTGATAAACAACTTCAGCAAAGTGGCTGGGTATAAAATTAACTCAAATAAATCAGTAGCCTTCCTCTACACAAAAGGAAAACAAGCCGAGAAAGAAATTAGGGAAACGACACCCTTCATAATAGACCCAAATAATATAAAGTACCTCGGTGTGACTTTAACCAAGCAAGTAAAAGATTTGCACAACAAGAACTTCAAGACTCTGAAGAAAGAAATTGAAGAAGACCTCAGAAGTTGGAAAGATCTCCCATGCTCATGGATTGGCAGGATTAATATAGTAAAATGGCCATTTTACCAAAAAAGGATCTACAGATTCAAATGCAATCCCCCATCAAAATACCAATCCAATTCTTCAAAGAGTTAGACAGAACAATTTGCAAATTCATCTGAAGAATGAAAACCCAGGATAGCTAAAACTATCCTCAACAATAAAAAGGACTTCAGGGGAATCACTATCCCTGAACTCAAGCAGTATTACAGAGCAATAGTGATAAAAACTGCATGGTATTGGTACAGAGACAGACAGATAGACCAATGGAACAGAATTGAAGACCCAGAAATGAACCCACACACCTATGGTCACTTGATTTTTGACAAAGGAGCCAAAAATCCATCCAATGGAAAAAAGATAGCATTTTCAGCAAATGGTGCTGGTTCAACTGGAGGTCAACATGTAGAAGAATGCAGATCGATCCATGCTTATCACCCTGTACAAAGCTTAAGTCCAAGTGGATCAAGGACCTCCACATCAAACCAGACACACTCAAACTAATAGAAGAAAAACTAGGGAAGCATCTGGAACACATGGGCACTGGAAAAAATTTCCTGAACAAAACACCAATGGCTTATGCTCTAAGATCAAGAATCGACAAATGGGATCTCATAAAACTGCAAAGCTTCTGTAAGGCAAAGGACACTGTGGTTAGGACAAACGGCAACCAACAGATTGGGAAAAGATCTTTACCAATCCTACAACAGATAGAGGCCTTATATCCAAAAACATACAAAGAACTCAAGAAAAATAACCCTATTAAAAATGTTAGACTAGAGAGGGGAGACAAATAACCCTATTAAAAAATGGGGTTCAGAGCTAAACAAAGAATTACAGCTGAGGAATGCCGAATGGCTGAGAAACACCTAAAAGAAATGTTCAACATCTTTTGTCATCAGGGAAATGCAAATCAAAACAACCCTGAGATTTCACCTCACACCAGTGAGAATGGCTAAGATCAAAAACTCAGGTGACAGCAAATGCTACAGGATGGGAGAAAGAGGAACACCCTCCATTGTTGGTGGGGTTTGACTGGTACAACCGTTCTGGAAATCAGTCTGGAGGTTCCTCAGAAAATTGGACATTGAACTGCCTGAGGATCCAGCTATATACCTCTCTTGGGCATATACCCAAAAGATGCCCCAACATATAAAAAAGACACGTGCTCCACTATGTTCATCGTAGCCTTATTTATAATAGCCAGAAGCTGGAAAGAACCCAGATGCCCTTCAACAGAGGAATGGATACAGAAAATGTGGTACATCTACACAATGGAATATTACTCAGCTATCAAAAACAATGACTTTATGAAATTACAGAGGCAAATGGTTGAACTGGAAAATATCATCCTGAGTGAGCTAACCAATCACAGAAAGACATACATGGTATGCACTCATTGATAAGTGGCTATTAGCCCAAATGCTTGAATTACCTAGATGCCTAGAACAAATGAAACTCAAGACAGATGATCAAAATGTGAATGCTTCACTCCTTCTTTAAAAGGGGAACAAGAATACCCTTGGCAGGGAAGAGAGAGGCAAAGATTAAAACAGTGACTGAAGGGACACCCATTCAGAGCCTGCCCCACATGTGGCCCTTATATATACAGCCACCCAATTAGACAAGATGGATGAAGCAAAGAAGTGCAGAAGTGTAGATCGCTCCTGAGAGACACAGCCAGAATACAGCAAATACAGAGGCGAATGCCAGCAGCAAACCACTGAACTGAGAACGGGACCCCCGTTGAAGGAATCAGAGAAAGCACTGGAAGAGCTTGAAGGGGCTCGAGACCCCATATGTACAACAATGCCAAGCAACCAGAGCTTCCAGGGACTAAGCCACTACCTAAAGACTATTCATGGACTAACCCCTGGACTCTGACCTCATAGGTAGCAATGAATATCCTAGTAAGAGCACCAGTGGAAGGGGAAGCCCTGGGTCCTGCTAAGACTGAACCCCAGTGAACTAGACTGTTGGGGGGAGGCAATGGGGGAGGGGTGGGGAGGAACACCCACAAGGAAGGGGGGAGTGGGGAGGGGGATGTTTGTTCGAAATTGGGAAAGGGAATAAATAGTCTAAAATGTATATAAGAAATATTCAATTTAATAAAAAAAAAAGAATTGAGTATGAGATAAAATTAAAAAAAAAAAAAGAAGGAGTGAAGCATCCACATTTTGGTCAAACTTCTTGAGTTTCATCTGGTCCATGCATTGCATCTCGGGTAATTATAGCTTTTGGGGTAATATCCACTTATCAATGAATGCCTACCATGTGTATTTTTCTGTGATTGGGGTACCCCTCAGGATGATATTTTCTAGTTCCACATATTTGCCTACGAATAACAAGATTTCATTGTTTTTGCTAGCTGATTAGTACTCCATTGTGTAGATGTACTACATTTTCTGTATCCATTCCTCTGTTGAAGCTAGTCTGAGTTCTTTCCAGATAGGAGTGGGTGGGAGTGGGAGCATCTTCAAAGAAGCAGGGAGAAGGGGAAGAGGGAAGGGGGAGAGGGAAAGGCAATAACATTTAAAGTTTAAATATATGAAATATTCAATAAAATGTCAAAGTAAAAGAGAACGAGTACTACACAAATTTGGAAAATCTCAATAAAATGGATAATTTTCTATACAAATAATACTTTCCAAAGTTAAATCAAGATTAGGCAAACTTTTTAAACATTCTTATAATCCCTAAGGAAATAAGAAGCACTCAATAAAAATCTTCCAGCCAAAATAAATAAATAAATAAATAAACAAATAAATAAATGCCCAGGATTGGATTGGGTTAGTGCAGAAGTCTACCAGACTTCAAAGAAGAGTTAATACTAATACTACTCAAATTATTCCACAAAATAAAACAGAAGGAACATTGACAAACTCATTCTATGAAGCTGCAGTCATCCTCATACTTAAACTACACAAAGACTCAAAACAGAAAGACAATCTCAAAACGATTTCTTTTATGAACATTGATGCAAATATACTAAATGAAATACAAACCGAATCCAGGAACACATCAAAAACATCATCTACCATGAAAAAAGAGGATTCATTACAAGGGTGCAGGGAGGTTTAATATATGAAAGTTCATTTTATAATCCATAATAAAAACAAACTAAAAGGAAAAAAAATCACATGATCATAACATTGCTAAAAAATTCTTTGAAAATACCCAATACCAGTTCATGTTAAAAGTATTAGAGACACATACCTACACATAATCATAGGAATATAGATCAAGCCAACAGCCAACATCAAGCTGAATGTGGAGAAACTCAAAGCAACTCTCCACTAAAATCAGGGATAAAACCAGGCTGCCCACCGTCAAACTATCTAACCTATCTATTCCATATAGCACTTGGCTGTATACAAATGCATACAAAATTAACTCAAAGAAATAAGTAGCCCATTCATATATATATATATATATATATATATATATATATATATTCATCATATGTATGATAAATTGACCAAGTAAAAATTAGGGAGACAACACCCTTTATATTAGCCGTGAATTATAAAAATCATAATGTAACACTAACCAAGCAAGTGAAGAATCTTCATGACAAGAACTTCAAGTACTTGAAAAAGATTTGAGGATCTAAAAACATGGCAAGATCTCCAGTGCTCATGGACAGGTAAGATTAACATAGTAAAAATGTCTACCTGACCAAAAGTTTTGTATATATATTCAATGCAATTCCCATCGAAATTCCAACAAAATATTTTATAAACCTATAAAGAACAATTCTCAATTCTCAACTTCATATAGAAAAGTTATAAACCCACAACACACAAAAGAATCTTAAACTATAAAAGTACTTGTGGGGGAATCACCATCCCTGATCTCAAGCTATATTACAGAGCAATAATGAGTAAAAAGGAAAGCTGCATGATATTGGTATAGATAGAAACACATTGATCAATGGAATTTAAACCAAGTCACAGAAATAAACCCACACACCTCTGAAAACTTGATTTTTTTTTTCATAAAGAAGCAAAAAAAACATACAATAAGAAAGGAAAGCACTTTCAACAAATGGTGTTGTTCTACCTTGATGTTTATGTGTAGAAGAATGAAAATAGATCTATAAGCATCACACCACACAAAATTAAAGTCCAAAGGGATTAGTGACCTCATCACCAAACCTGATACACTAAACCTCCTAGAAGAGAATTTTGAAAATAACATTGAACTCATTGTTAGCAGAAACAATTTCCTTATCAGAGCATGAGCAGCACAGGCTCTAGCGTCAATAATTGGTAAGTGGGACCTTACTGAAACTGAAAAGAAAATTTCTGTAAGGCAAAGGATACTGTCAATAAGACAAATCAGCAGAATCGAAAACAGATGGGGAAAGGATCTCTAAAAATTCTCATAAAGAAGGGGAGGGGGAGGGATAAAAATAAAATAAAAAAAAATTCTCCATGTGACAGAGGGCTAATATCCATGATTTATAAAGAACTCAAAAATTTAAACACCTACAACCCATATATCCCAATTAAAAAGATTATATAGCCAAACAGAAAATTCTCAACAGAGAAACCTCTAATGGTTAGCATACATTTAACAACCTTAGTAATTAGGAAAATGCAAATCAGAACAACTCTGAGATTCCATCTTACATTGGTCAGAATGCCTAAGACCAAAAGCTCAAATAATAGCACAGGCTGGCAAGGATATGGGACACTCCTCCATTGTTGGTGCAAGTGCAAATTTATACAAACACTTTGGAAATTTACCTGGCATTTTCTCAGAAAATTAAGAATAGGTCTATCACAAGACCCAGCTATACAACTTGTGGGCATATACCCAAAATATGTTCAACCATCACACATATGGCACTTGCTCAACTATGTTCATATCAGGTTTATTCATAATCATCAGAAATAATCTAGATGTTACTCAACTGCAGAATGGATAAAGAAATAATTGTACATCCTCACAATGGGATTCAAATTACTATGGAAAACAAAAACATCACTAATTGTTCAGGTGAATGTATGGATCTTGGGAATATCATCATGAATGAGCTAACCCAGTTGCAAAAGGACATACACAGCATATATTCACTAATAGGTGGATATTAGCTATAGAATACAGGATGCCCATGCTATACTCCACAGATCCAAGGATACTGGAGAGGAAGAAGGGTATAAGTCATGATGCTTGAGCATCACATACAAGGTGGAAGGGAATGGTAGAGAAAGGCAAATGGAGGGAGGTAACTAGGTGGGAGAAGGAATCAGGACCAGAGTTGGAGCTATGAGATTTGGGTGTGTATAGTGGCAAGGTGGATGGCCATATGGCCATGACAATGAATGGAAATATGCAACTGACAGGGGTGGAGGGCGTCATGAAGAGATGGAGGCCTGAGACAGGGGAGGGATCCATTTTGGAGGCCTTTAGTTGTGACACACAACATTGTGGATATGGAGTCTCAGGTGGCTGCCTCCTGTTGCCAGCCAGGAACTTTTGTGTAGATGTAGGGATACCAACTCACCCACAATATCTTTGACCCCAAATTTATCCTGTCTATAAGATATTCAGGGATTAAGGATAGAGCAGAGACTTGAGGAATAGCCAACCAATAACTGGCCCAAATTAAGATCCATTCCATGTTCAAGCACTAATGCCTAACACTATTAATGATACTTATGCTTATAGACAGGAGACAACATGACACTCCTCTGAGAGGCCCCACCCACAAACTGTGGATGAATCTTGGGGAACTCTTATGAAAGAATAGGAGGAAGGATTGTAGCCCCTAAGACAATAGGAACTCCATGAGAAGTTCTAGGGCTCTCAGACACAAAATCAACCAAAGACCATATGCAGGGTGGATCTAGGCCTCCCCACACATGTGTAGTTGATGTGCAACTTGGTCTTGTGGTTTCAGAATAAAAAAGTGGAGCTATCCCAAAAGCTGTTCCTTATATGTGGGATATGTTCTATTAACTGGACTTTAATGTCTGGTCTCAATGGGAGAGGAAGCAACTAGCCTCACAGAGACTTGAAGTGCCAGGGTAGAGGGTACATTGGGAGAGGAAACAGCTCATAGGAGAAAGAGAGGGTGGAGGAGGGAAGGATTGTGGGAGGGGGTGACTGGATGGAGGTCACTGAGTAAGATATAAATTAAATAAGTAAAAAATATTCATATATATTATATATATGAAATTAAGAAATTCAAACTCTGAAGTTCCAAAATTTCTTACACATCTATTTATTATGGGTTCTGGTAGAAACTCTAACTTTAGAATCATCACACATATTTAATCAGTTTTTCTTTCAAAATATTAATAAATTATTAAAATCTAACCAGATCATCAAGATCTTCCCCAGACAACTTCCCTGGAAAACATCCCCATACCTGATCAAAGATTAAAGCAAAGATATACTCAAAGTGTTTTTGCCTTTTATTCCTGAGCAGACTTAACTGTATGCTTTTTAGCAAGACCAATCATTAATCAAGCAAACTGTTGCAAACTGTTAATATCCCTGGATTAGCTACATGGCTGACCATCTGTTTCTTCTTTGCTGAAACAATGGAGCTGTGCTCAAGCAATGAAGCATGGACTGGATAGGGAAAGCTGTATCTTTTTCATGGAGGATAGAGCCAGGACATCAAGGAATTATACATTTTTGACTGCTCATCCTACTAAGATTTACAGAAGTTTGCTTTTGCCACTCTAAGATCAGTAGTCTTACTGTTTCTAAGTATTTGATTTCAAAGCTCAGAATGGATACTCAGGAACTGTAGCCAGTGCTGTTTAAGTAATAGTATGATTGGTTATTGTAATATCTTTACATAATTTCATTGCAAAAGTTGATTACTAGAGGAATCTCAATTCATCTATTTCTAGTTTAGTTTATTTATTCATGGCTAAGGATAATTATACTCAGGCTATACCACATTTTACTTATCCCTTGTTATCTTTGGTAGAAACGTATGATCCTATAACCTCCCATATGGCCAGGAAATACTTCAGTATGCCAGTTATGTACTTTGGGTATATACATCTTGGACTAAGACAGACTTAGTTTCAGATCCTATATTAATCACTGTATCTGAAGAATGTTCTCTTATCTGTAAGACAAGTTGATAAAAAATTCATATTCCTACTTATGATTTGTTTGAAATTAAAATTAAGATAATTGGGGATCCCCATGAACTTTTGATAAGGAACTTGGGTAATGATAAAAATCAAAAATTATAATCAAGATAATGTCCTACTATAATTATCAAATGTCCTTATTCAGGTATTAAGGTATCTTTTACCACAAGCAAATTTTTATTTTACCACAACTTTTTCCCACATGCATGTCTTATAGCCATTCCAGTATCCTCCTACATTTTTATCTCTATGATAGGTAAGCAATAATCCATTCACAATTCATATAATTTTTCACTTTGAGAATAATACTGTGTTAAATATAATCATGCCATATTTACTCCTTTGACTTTTTTTTACACTTAGCATATTTGCCTACCAATTTACCCAAGTCATTGATTATATCCTCTTTCTTCTTTTGCCTTCTTTATTGTATTCTAGGATGCTTATTTCAATGTGTTTTTTAAACCACTCTGCCATTGTAAAAGAAAAACTAGACTATATACAATTTACCAATTAGAAACAAAGTTGTGTTAAGCTTTTTGTACAAGTGTTTGTGTGAAGAATGTGTTTGTTTGTTTTCTCGTTTGTTTTTCTGGCATGAATATTCAAGAATCATATTGCTGAGTAAAATGTTGATTGCATATTTAGTTTTGTACAAAAATGCAAAATTATTTTTAGAGTAAATGGTCCATTTCATTTTCTAAAGAACAACACATGGGTACCTTTATTCTGTATGTGCTCATTATTTTTCTCTTTTCAATGAATTTGGGGAAATTGACATGAGTTATAATTATTCAAAAATAAGCAGAGTATATTTATATATTTGTTTACATATTTTTGTAGTTAGAGTTTTATAATTTTTTAGCATGAAGGTCTTGTAGTTATCATTTGATTACATTAATCATGTAATATCCTGTGAAGTGACTAAGTGGTATTATGTTCCTTTTTTGAGACAAGCTGTTTTCATATAGGGTAGGTTGGCCCTGAATCAATTGAATTTTTTTAATTCTCATTTTCATTTTTGCTTAGTTTGTTAATATCTTTTTTGATGTTTTCTGTCATTAATTTATTTAGATGCAGTATTAAAAGTATTCTTTCTTTAAGACAAAAAAAAGAAAGAAAAAGAAATGACCCAGAGACTGCATGACTATCAGGAGGTCTGTCACAACCAGGCTTGCAGGTGCGTCATCCCTCCTGCCCCAATTACTGGCCCAATTGGGACCCCACAGAGACCAGCAAAGATGGGACCTATCCATCTGCTGGAGACACATGATCTTTCTAGTCCACAACTACACTCTGGAGGCAGATGAGGTGCTCTAGCACTCTGTGCTCATGCACACACCAAGAGAAAACTTGAATTCCAAGAATTCCATCAAAACCAGACTTACATGAAAGACAGGTGCCAGCTAACACCAGAGAGAACAAGATGGTAAAGATTTAAGGACAAATAATATAAGCAAGAGAAAGCCATGCCATTTGGCACCATCAGAACAAAATCTCCCATCACAGCAAGTCCTGGATAGCCTAACACTCCTAAAGAGCAAGATTCTGACCTAAGTCACCAATTCATGAAGATGAAAGGGGACCTTAACAAGGACATAAATAACTCCATTAAAGAAATACAGGAGAACACATGCAACCAGATAGAAGCACATAAAGAGGAAATACATAAATATCTTAAAGAAATAAAGGAAAACCCACTCAAACAGGTGAAGTAATTGAAGAAAATCATCCAAGACCTAAAAATGGAAATAGAACCAACAATCACAAAGGGAAGCAACCCCAGAGTTGAAAAACCTAGGAAACAGGTCAGGAGTCACAGATGCAAGCATCACCAACAGAATATAAGAGATAGATTAGAGAATTGCAAGCATAGAAGATAACAGAGAAGATATTGACACAATAGTTAAAGAAATTACAAAGGCCATAAAGCTCCTAAACCAAAATATCTAGAAAATTCAGATCACAATGGAAAGAGCAAACCTAAGAATGATAGGGATAGAAGACAGGAAAGATTTCAAACTTATACAGCCAGTAGACATCTTCAAAAAATTACAGAACAAAACTTCTCTATCCTAAAATCAAGGTGGCAATAAACTTCTAAGAAGCCCACAGAACACTATATTGATTAAACTAAAAAATAATTTCCTCTCTTCACATAATAATCAAAACACTAAATACATAAAAAGAAAGAACATTAAAAAGTGGTAATGCATAAATGCTAAGTAACATATAAAGGTAAACCTGTCAGCATTACAAAAGACTCTAAAAGCTAGAAGATCTTGTACAGATGTCACCCAGATACTAAGAGAAAATAAATGTCAGCAAAGGTTACTACACCCAGCAAAAATTTCGATCACCATAGATGGAGAAATTATGATTTTCTATGACAATACAAAAATTTAAACACTATTTTTCCAATGATCAAACCCTATGTGGGTAATGGAAGAAAAACCCCTGACACAGGAGGGAAATTATACATAAGGAGAATTAAGAAATTAACCACATCAATACTAATCCAAAAGAAAAGAACCTTACAAGCATAATACTACCTCTAACAACAAAATTGACAGGAATCAACAATCACTGGATTTTAATAACTCTCAATAGCAATAGACTCGATTCCCCGATAAAACAACATTGGCTAATAGATTGGATACATAAATAAGATCCAGCCTTTTTGCTGCATACAGAAAACAGACATCAGAGACAAAGATAGACACTATGTCAGACTAAAAGTCTGGGAAAAATTCTAAGCAAATGGTCCCAATAAACAAGCTAGAATAGCCATTCTAACATGGAATAAAACATATTTTCAATCAATAGTTATCAAAAATAGTTGGGGAAAATCATTTCATACTCATCAAAAAAATTAACAAGATAAACTCTCAGTTCTGAACAACTACACCACAAATGCAAGGACAACCACACTGGTAAAGGAAGCATTGCTAAACCTTAAAACACACTTTGAAACTCATACAGTAATATTAGTAGTATTCAATGCCCCACTGTCACCAACGAACAGATCATGGAAACAGAAACTAAACAGAGACACAGTGAAATTAACATAAGTTATGAAACAAATGGATTTGACAGATATCTACAGAACGTTTCACCCTAAAACAAAAGAATATATGTTGTTCATATTGCCCCATGGAACCTTCTTCAAAATTGACCGTATAAACAGACACAAAAAAGCATCAACATATACAAGAATATTGAAACAATCTCATGCATTCTATCAGATCACCACTAACTAAGACTGGTATTCAATAACAACAAAAGCAATGGAAAGCCTACATACTCATGTAAACTGAATATATTTCTACTCAATGATAATTTAATCAGGGAAGAAATAAAGGAATTAAAGATTTTCTAGAATTTAATGAAAATTAAGGTACAACATACCCAAATTTATGGGACACAATGATAGTCTTACTAAGAAGAAACTCATACTACCGAGGGACTTTAAAAAATTGGGGAGTTCCCACATTAGCAACTTAACAGGAAATCTCAAAGCTCTAAAACAAAAAGGAGCAAAAACACCTAAGAGGAGTAGACAGCAGGAAATAATCAATCTCAGGCCTGAAATCAGCCAAGTAGAAACAAAGAGAACTACACAAAGACTCAACAACTCCAAAAGCTGGTTCTTTGAGAAAATTAGCAGGATAGATAAACTCTTATCAAACCCCAATAAAGGGAAGAGACAGTATCCAAATTTACAAAATCAGAAGTGAAAAGGACACAAAACAACAAAAACCTGCAGGGAATTAAAAAATCATCAGATCCTACTACAAAGACTATCAATCAGTAAACTAGAAAATCCAGGTGAAATGGATGATTTTCTAGGGAGACACTGTGTAGCAAAGTTAACTGAGGACCAGCTAAACTATTTAAACAGTTTTTTTTTTAAATAATGGTATTTTTATTTTCTGGATCTGTGCATAGTGATGTGCATATAAAATAGAACTTGATAGACTGATTGTGAGACTAGATTGTTGGCTTGGCTGGTATATATATATATATATATATATATATATATATATATATATATATATATATATATATATGTAAATTTATATTTACATTTAAAATGTTATTCCTTTCCCAGTTTCCATCCAAGTCTCCTATCCTTCCCCTCCCCCATAAGGGTGTTCCCCCCATCCACCACCCCCCTGACATTCCCCTGCACTGGGGTCCAACCTTGGCAGGGCCAAGGGTTTTCCCTTCGAATGATGTTCCAACAAAGCTATTTTCTGCTACATATGCAGTTTGAGCCTTGGGTCAGGCCATGTGTAGTCTTTGGGTAGTGGTTTAGTATCTGGAAGCTCTGGTTGATTGGCATTGTTATGGGGTTGCAAGCCAGTTCAGGTCTTTCAGTCTTTCCTCCTATTCCCCCAAAGGGGATCCTGTTCTCAGTTCAGTGATTCGCTGCTAGCCTTCACCTCTGTATTTGATATCCTCTGCTGGTGTCTCTCAGGAGAGAGCTATCCAGTCCCTTTCAGCATGCAGTTTTTAGCTTCACCAATTTTACCTAGTTTTGGTGAATATATATATATATATCACATTTGGGGCAGGCTCTGAAGGCTCTGAAAGGCCGTTCCTTCAGTCTCTGCTCTAAACTTTGCCTCCATATCCCCTCCTATGGATATTTTTGTTCCCTCTTTCAAGAAGGAGTGGAAGCATCCACATTTTGGTCATCCTTCTTCTTGGGCTTCATGTGGTCTATGGATTGCATCTTGGGTAATTCGAGCTTTGGGGCTAATATCCACTTATCAGTGAGTGCATACCATGTGTGTTTTTCTGTGATTGAGTTACCTTACTCAGGATGATATTTTCTAGTTCATTCCATTTGCCTATGAAATTCCTGAAGTCATTGTTTTTGATAACTGAAGAGTGCCCCATTGTAGAGAGCTGCGACGTGCCACGCCTCAAAGATGGCGCTGGTTTCTGCCTTCCACCCTCCCAACGGTGAGCGCTCCTTGCAGTAAACAAGTCCTTATTTAGCTATGTCTGCCTGGCCCACTAGCTTCCACATAGTGACAGCCTATCTACATGACCCACGTGGCTTGCTAGGACTGGCCAGTGCTAGCTATTTAAGTGTGGTGTGCAGGCGTTCCCCAGGAAGAGACAGTAAGAAGGGGAGAGAGTCAGGGAGAAGAAAGAGAGAGAGAGTCAGAAGGGAGAGAGAATCAGAAGAGGGAGTCAGGAGAGAGAGAGTCAGGAGAGAGAGTCAGAAGAAATAGAGGTCAGAAGATTGTATCAAAGTTCCTGAGTAAAACTGCTTGAAGAAGATCTCCTGTGGTTGTGTCTTCCTTGCTGGTCGAGGTTGGGCGCGGCACCCCATTATGTAGATGTACCACACTTTTTAATCCATTCCTCTCCTGAAGGGCATCTGCGTTCTTTCCAGCTTCTGGCTATTATAAATAAGGTTACTATGAACATAGTGCCGCATGTGTTTTTGTTGTATGTTAGTACAGTCTTCTAACCCCTAAAGAAATAAAAGCAATCATTAAAACTCTCCCAAGCAATAAAATCACAGGGCCAGATTGTTTTAGTGGTGAATTCTATTAGAATTTCAAAGAAGAGCTAATACCAATACTTCTCAAACTATTCTACAAGATAGAAACAGAAGGAATGTTACATAATTCATTTTGTGATGCCATCTTTACACAGATATCTAAGCCACACTAGGTCCAACAATGAAAGAGAACATCGGGTCAATTTTGCTTATGAATATTGATGCAAAAATAATCATTAAAATTCTTGCAAACTGAATCCAAGAACACATCAAAATGCTCATTCATCACAATCAAGTAGGCTTCATCCCAAGGATGCAGGGATTGTTCAATATATGAAAATCTATCAACATAATCTATTATGTAAATCTAACCGAAGGGAAAAAATTCACATGATCATCAAATTAGATGATGCAAAATCCTATGACAAAATAAAACACCACTGTTTATTAAAAGTCTTGGAATGATCAAGAATTCTAGGCACATACCTAAATATAATAAATGTAATACACCACAAACCAATAACTAATATTTTTACTCTTGATTTTTCTGTTTTAAATATTATTTTAAAAATAATTAGATTTAAATAATACCATTTCACTTAACCTCTTACTTTTTCCCTTTAGTACCTCTCAGTTACCCTTTTTCAAACCCCTCTCCTGTTTCTTTCTCAGGTTGATAGATTATTTTATTTTATCCTATGAAGGACTTGAACTTGCAAGCTGTCTTCCAAGTGCTGAGATAATAGGTACTAACATCTAAGTCTACCATTGGCTTCTTTTATTATTATTATCACATTAATTACTCATCTGCTTTTCAGTACTGAACAATGTTTTATTGAATGACTATATCACATTTTGTTTAATCCTTTTCTCCTACTGAAAATCTATTTATTTCTGGTCATTGTCTATTACAAATGAAGCTAGGATGTACATTCCATTATATCCTGCTAGATCAAGTTCTATTATACCTTTTTTATATATTTTTAATTTTTTCTACAATTTTAATTTTTGGTTATTTTATTTATTTATATTTCAAATGCTATCCCCTTTCCAGTTTCCCCTCCAAAAACCCCCTTCTGTAAGCAAGCAGCAGCAATAATATCTGGGTTTGGTGTGTATATATAGAATGGATCATAAATTGGTGCAGACCATTGGTGGCCTTTACTTCAACCTCTGCTCCATTCTTTGTCCCTGTATTTGCTTTAGATAGGAACAATTCTAAATTAAATTCAATTAAAATTTTGGAGATTTGTTAGTGGCCCCATCCCTCAACTAGGTTCTTTCTTTTTTTTTTTATTTTTTATTAAGCAGAATATTTCTTATATACATTTGAGTGTTATTCCCTTTCCTGGTTTCGGGGCAACATCTCCTCCCCCTCCCCTTCCTTATGGGTGTTCCCCTCCCGACCCCCCCATTGCCGCCCTCCCCCAACAGTCTAGTTCACTGGGGTTCAGTGATAACAGGGACCCAGGGCTTCCCTTCCACTGGTGCTCTTACTAGGATATTCATTGCTACCTATGAGGTCAGAGTCCCAGGGTCAACCATGTATAGTCTTTTAGGTAGTGGCTTAGTCCTGGAAGCTCTGGTTGCTTGGCATTGTTGTACATATGGGGTCTTGAGCCTTCAAGCTCTTCAGTTCTTTTCTCTGATTCCTTCAATGGGGTCCCATTCTCAGTTCAGTGGGTTTGCTGCTGACATTAGCCTCTGTATTTGCTGTATTCTGGCTGTGTCTCTCAGGAGCCGATCTACACTTCTGCACTTCTTTGCTTCATCCATCTTGTCTAATTGGGTGGCTGTATATATATGGGCCACATGTGGGGCAGGCTCTGAACCAGGGTTCCTTTCTTAACCATTGATTATGGTCTCTACAGGTTCTTTATCCTCTTTGTTGGTTATTTCAATGAATGTCATCCCTGTTGGGTCCTGGGAGGTTCTTGCTTTCCTAGAATCTGGGACTTTCTGGTGGCTTCTGTCTGTTCCATTTCCTGACACTTTGAACATCTTCCAGCTCTACTCCCACATCTGATCCCCACAGACCCCTTTGCCCCTCAGCCTCCTTTCTGCTTCCCACACTCTACCTCTTATGTTTATTGTGTTTCCTCTTCTAAGTAGTAACTGAAACGTCCATACTTTGTTCTTCCTTCTTCTTGAGTTGTATCTTGGGTGTTCTGAGCTTTTAGCCTAATATCCACTTATCAGTGAGTACATACCCTATCTGTTCTTTTGTGATGGAGTTACCTCACTGAGTATGATATTCTCTAGTTGCATCCATTTACCTTCAAATTTAATGAAGTCATTGTTGTTAATAGCTTATTCGTACTCCATTGCGTAAAGGTACTACATTTTCTGTATCCATTCCTTGGTTGTGGTACATCTGAGTTGTTTCTAGCTTTTTTGCCTATTATAGATAAGACTGCTATCAACACAGTAAAGCATATGTCCTTGTTATATGTAGGAGAACATTTTGGGTGTATGTCCAAAAATGGTATAGCTACGTCCTAATTTCTGAAGAATTGCCAGACAGACTTCCAGAGTGTTTTTACCAGCTTTTAAACCTTCCTTGTAATGGATAAGGGTTCCTCTTTCTTCACATCCTTCCCAGCATCTGCTGTCACATGAGTTTTGAAATTCTTCAACTGAGAATTCTTCATTTAGCTCTGTACTCCATTTTTAACTTCTTGAGTTCTTTGTATATATTGGATATTAACCCTCTATCAGATGTAGGATTGGTAAAGATCTTTTCCCAATATGTTGGTTGCTGTTTTGTCCTATTGACAGTATACTTTGCCTTATAGAAGTTTTGCAATTCTATGAGGTCCTATTTGTTGATTCTTGATCTTAGAGCATAAGCCATTGGTGTTCTGTTCTGAAAAATTTCCCCTGTGCCTGTGTGCTCCAGGCTCTTCTCCAGTATCCCTAGTATTAGATTCATTGGATCTGGTTTTATGTGCAGGCCCTTTGTCTAATTGGGTTTCAGCTTTGTATAGAAGATATTTTTATATCAATTTGCATTCTTCTAAATAATGACCACCAGTTGAACCAGAACCATTTGCTGAAAATTTTGTACTTTTTCCACTAGTTCATTTTAGTTTCTTTGTCAAATATCAAATGATTATAGGTGTATGGGTTCATTTCTGGCTTCAGTTCTATTTCATTTATCTACCTGCTTATCTCTGTTCCAATAACATGCAGTTTCTATCACTATTGCGCTCTAGTACATCTCAAGGTCAGGGATGGTAATTCTCCCAGAAGATTTTTTATTGTTGAGAATAGTTTTTGCTATCCTGTTTTTTGATTATTCCAAATGGAAGAATTTTTCTTTATAACTCTATAAAAATTGATTTTGAATTTTTGATGAGGATTTCATTGAATTTGTAGATTGCTTGCAACAAGATGAACCATTTTACTATATTAATCCTGCTAATCCATGAGCAAAGGAGATTTTTCTATATTCTGAAATCTGCTTAGAACTCTTTTTTTGCAGAGACTTGACATTTTTATTATTATTTTTAGTTTATTCGAGGAGTCATCATGCTATGTTTTAGAGACTGTTTGCTAAATTGCATTACCACTACTAATACATTGGATTCCATTGTTCTCTAGCCTCAAGCACTGTAAAAAGCCTTTGTAACTGGGATAGAATGCAATATCCTATTGGCATTTTTTATGTTTATCTATCTATCTATCTATCTATCTATCTATCTATCTATCTATCTATCTATCTATCTATCTATCTATTTTTAAACTCCAGGTTTTATTCTCCTCCTGGTCCATTCTCTGAATGTTCCACATTCCATTTCCCCTCCCATACCCCCTATCTCTACAAGGATATCCCAACCCCATATATCCCAGCATACCTGAAAACTTCCTGGGGACTCCAGTCTTTTAAGGATTAGGTGCCTATTCTCTCAATGAACTCAGACCAGGCAGCCCACTGCGGTTTATCTCTTAGGGTCCTCTTTTCAGCTGGTCCATCCTGCTTGCTTGGTGATCCAGTGTTTAATAGTTCTCAGGGGTCCAGGTTAATTGAAAGTGCTGGTCCTTCACAGGGTTGCCCTCCTGTGTCACCTTCTTCCAGCTTTTTCCTAATTCAACCACAGGGGTCAGCATCTTCTGTTCATTGGTTGGGTGCACATATCTGCCTCTGACTCTTTCAGCTGCTTGTTGGCTCTTTCGGATGGTAGTCATGAAAGGTCTCTTTTTCTGAACACCCTATAGCTTCAGTAATGGTGTCAGGTTTTGGGGGCTCTCCTTGAGTTGGATCCCATTTCGGAACTATTTCTGGATCTTCTTTCCTCAAGCTCTTCTCCATTTTCATCACTGCAGATTTTTCAGACAGGAACAATTATGGATAAGGGTCCTGACTGTAAGATAGCAACATCATCCTTCACTTGATGCCGTTCCTTTCTGTTGGAGGTGGGCTCTACAAGTTCCATCTACCTACATTAGGGCATTTCACCTAAAGTCCCTCCCTTTGAGTCCTGACAGTCTCTCAGTTTCAGGTCTCAGGTACATCCCAGAGGGTTTCACAACTTCCTAACTCCAAAGGTTACCTGTTTCCATTATTTCTGCTGGCCCTCAGGGCTTCAGTCCTTTTCCCCCACTCAATACCAGATCATGTTCTCCTCCCCCCCTGACCCTGTCTCTTTTCCCTCATAGGTCCCTCTCTTCTTCTCCTTTTGCGTTTTTACTCTTCTCCCTCCCAAATGAGACTGAGGTATCCTTACTTGGGCCCTTCAGCTTGTTGGTCTTTGTGAGTTTGGTGAACTGTATCATGGGTAGTCTGTACACGCTTTATTTTTTTGGGGGGGCAGGCTAATGTCTACTTATTAGTGAGTACATACCATGCATGTGCTTTTGAGACTGAGTTACCTTACTCAGGATGACATTTTCTAATTCCATTCATTTGCCTGCAACAGTCACGATGTCCTCATTCTTAATAAGTGAGTAGTATTCCATTGTATAAATTAAACACATTTTTTGTATCCATTCTTCTGTCAGGGGACATCTGGTTTGTTTCTAGCTTCTGTCTATTATATATAAGAATACTATGAACATAGTGGAGCATGTGTACTTGTTATATGTAGGATCATCTTTTGGGTGTATGCCCAGGAGTGTTATTTGCTGGGTATTCAGGTAGGTATATTTTCAATTTTCTGAGGAACCACCAAATTGATTTTCAGATTGCTAGCCCAAATTTGCAATCCCAGCCAGGAGCAATGGAGGAGTAGATGTTCCTCTTTCTCAATGTCCTGGCCAACATGTGTTGCCATCTGAAGTTTTCATCTTAATCATTCTGATTGGTGTAAGGTAGAATTTGAGGTCATTTTTGATTTGCATTTCCCTGATCAAAGGACTTTTGCACATTTCTTTAAGTGCTTCTCAGTCATTCGAGATTCCTCTATTGTGAATTCTTAGTTTAGTTCTCTACCTTCCCTTTTGATTGGGATCTTTGGTTCTCTGGAGTCTAACTGTTTGAGTTCATTACATATATTAGATATTAGCCCTTTATCAGATGTAAGATTGGTAAAAATCTTTTCCCAATATGTTGGATGCCATTTGTCCTATTGACAGTATCTTTTTTTTTTTTTTTTTTTTTTTTTTTGAGCTGGGGACCCGAACCCAGGGTCTTGGCTTGCTGAGGCAAGCGCTCTACCTGAGCTAAATCCCCAACCCCTATTGATGGTATCTTTTTGTCTTACCGAGACTTTTCTTTCTTTCTTTTTTCTTTTTTTTTTAGGTTTAAAAATACGTTTTATTAATTTTTTTATTAACTTGAGTATTTCTTATTTACAGTTCGAATGTTATTCCCTTTCCCGGTTTCGGGCCAACATCCCATAAACCCTTCCCTCCCCTTCTGTGGGTGTTCCCCCGGTCCTCCTCCATTACCACCCTCCCCTAGCAATCCTACGATCACTGGGGTTCAGTCTTAGCAGGACCAAGGGCTTCCCCCTTCCACTGGTGCTCTTACTGGGCTATTCATTTACTACCTATGAGGTTGGAGCCAAGGTCAGTTCATGTATAGTCTTTGGGTAGTGGCTTAGTCCCTGGAAGCACTGATTGGTTGGCATTGTTGTTCATATGGGGTCTTGAACCCGTTCAACCTCTTCCAGTCCTTTTTCTGATTCCTTCAACAGGGGTCCCTTTCTTAGTTCAGTGGTTTGCTACAGGCATTCGCCTATGTATTTGCTGTATTCTGGCTGTGTCCCTCAGGAGAGATATATATCCGGTTCCTGTTGGCCTGCACTTCTTTGCTTCATCCAAAGCAAAGGATAATAGGGTGGCTGTATATGTATGGGCCACATGTGGGGCAGGCTCTGAATGGGTGTTCCTTCTGCCTCTGTTTTAATCTTTGCCTCCCTATTCCCTGTCAAGGGTATTCGTGTTCCCCTTTTAAAGGAGGAGTGAAGCATTCGAATTTTGATCATCTGTCTTGTGTTTCATGTGTTCTGTGCATCTAGGGTAATTCAAGCATTTGGGCTAATAGCGACTTATCAATGAATGCATACCATGTTTGTTTTTCTGTGATTGGGTTACCTCACTCAGGATGATATTCTCCAGTTCCCTCCATTTGTCTATGAATTTCATAAATTTATTGTTTTTGATAGCTGAGTAATATTCCATTATGTAGATGTACCACATTTTCTGTATCCATTCCTCTGTTGAAGGGCATCTGGGTTCTTTCCAGCTTCTGGATATTATAAATAAGGCTACTATGAACATAGTGGAGCACATGTCGTTTGTATATGTTGGGCATCTTTTTGGTATATGCTCAAGAGAGGTGTAGCTGGGTCCTCAGGTAATTCAATGTCCAATTTTCTGAGAAACCTCCAGACTGATTTTCAGAATGGTTTTACCATTCTGCAATCCCACCAACAATGGAGGAGTGTTCCTCTTTCTCCACATCCTCGCCAGCATGTGCTGTCACCTGAGTTTTTGGTCTTAGCCATTCTCACTGGTGTGAGGTGAAATCTCAGCGTTGTTTTGATTTGCATTTCCATTATGACTAAAGATGTTGAACATTTCTTTAGGTGTTTCTCAGCCATTCAGCATTCTTCAGCTGTGAATTCTTTGTTTAGCTCTGAAACCCATTTTAATAGGGTTATTTGTCTCCCTGCAGTCTAACTTCTTGAGTTCTTTGTATATTTTGGATATAAGCCCTCTATCTCTTGTAGGATTGGTAAAGATATTTTCCCAATCTGTTGGTTGCCATTTTGTCCTAACCACAGTCTCCTTTGCCTTATAGAAGCTTTGCAGGTTTATGAGATCCCATTTTTCCATTCTTGACCTTAGAGCATAAGCCATTGGTGTTTTGTTCAGAAAATTTTCTCCAGTGTCCATGTGTTCGAGATGCTTCCCCACTGTTTCTTCTATTAGTTTGAGTGTATCTGGTTTGATGTGAAGGTCCTTGATCCACATGGACTTAAGCTTTGTACAGGGTGATAAGAATGGATCGATCTGCATTCTTCTACATGTTGACCTCCAGTTGAACCAGCACCATTTGCTGAAAATGCTATCTTTTTTCCATTGGATGGTTTTGGCTCCTTTGTCAAAAATCAAGTGACCATAGGTGTGTGGGTTCATTTCTGGGTCTTCAATTCTATTCCATTGGTCTATCTGTCTGTTTCTGTACCAATACCATGCAGCTTTTATCACTACTGCTCTGTAATACTGCTTGAGTTCAGGGATAGTGATTCCCCCTGAAGTCCTTTTATTGTTGAGGATAGTTTTAGCTATCCTGGGTTTTTTGTTATTCCAGATGAATTTGCAAATTGTTCTGTCTAACTCTTTGAAGAATTGGATTGGTATTTTGATGGGTATTGCATTGAATCTGTAGATCGCTTTTGGTAGGATGGCCATTTTCACTATATTAATCCTGCCAATCCATGAGCATGGGAGATCTTTCCATCTTCTGAGGTCTTCTTTAAATTCTTTCTTCAGAGTCTTGAAGTTCTTATTGTACAGATCTTTTACTTGCTTGGTTAAAGTAACACCAAGGTACTTTACATTATTTGGGACTATTATGAAGGGTGCCCTTTCCCTAATTTCTTTCTGGGCTTGTTTCTCTTTTGTGCAGAGGAAGGCTACTGATTTATTTGAGTTAATTTTATATCCAGCCACATTGCTGAAGTTGTTTATCAGATTTAGTTGTTCTCTGGTGGAACTTTTAGGATCACTTAAATATACTATCATATCATCTGCAAATAAGTGATATTTTGACTTCTTCTTTTCTAATCGGTATCAATTTTATCTCCTTTTGTTGTCTGATTGCTCTGGCTAGAACTTCAAGAACTATATTGAATGAGTAGGGAGAGAGTGGGCAGCCTTGTCGAGTCCTTGATTTTAGTGGGATTGCTTCAAGTTTCTCCCCATTTAGTTTAATGTTAGCGACTGGTTTGCTGTAAATGGCTTTTACTTTGTTTAGGTATGTGCCTTGAATTTCTATTCTTTCCAGGACTTTTCATCATGAAGGGGTGTTGAATTTTTTGTCAAATGCTTTCTCAGCATCTAATGAAATGATCATGTGGTTTTGTTCTTTCAGTTTGTTTATATAATGGATCACGTTGATGGTTTTCCGTATATTAAACCATCCCTGCATGCCTGGGATAAAGCCTACTTGATCATGGTGGATGATTGTTTTGATGTGCTCTTGGATTCGGTTTGCCAGAATTTTATTGGTATTTTTAGCGTCGATATTCATAAGGGGGGTTGGTCTGAAGTTCTCTTTCTTTGTTGGGTCTTTGTGTGGTTTAGGTGTAAGAGCAATTGTGGCTTCATAGAAGGAATTCGGTAGTGCTCCATCTGTTTCAATTTTGTGGAATAGTTTGGATAATATTGGTATGAGGTCTTCTATGAAGGTCTGATAGAATTCTGCACTAAACCCGTCTGGACCTGGGCTCTTTTTGGTTGGGAGACCTTTAATGACTGCTTCTATCTCATTAACAGTTATGGGGTTGTTTAAATGGTTTATCTGTTCCTGATTTAACTTCGATACCTGGTATCGGTCTTTCCTGCAGATTTTCAAGTTTTGTGGAATATAGGTTTTGTAGTAGAATCTGATGATTTTTTGAATTTCCTCTGCTTCTGTAGTTATGTCTCCCTTTTCATATCTCATTTTGTTAATTTGGACACACTCTCTGTGTCCTTTTGTTAGTCTGGCTAAGGGTTTATCTATCTTGTTGATTTTCTCAAAGAACTAACTTTTGGTTCTGTTGATTCTTTCTATGGTCCTTTTTGTTTCTACTTGGTTGATTTCAGCTCTGAGTTTGATTATTTCCTGCCTTCTACTCCTCCTGGGTGTATTTGCTTCTTTTTGTTCTAGAGCTTTTAGGTGTGCTGTCAAGCTGCTGATATATGCTCTCTCCTGTTTCTTTCTGCAGGCACTCAGAGTTATAAGATTTCTCCTAGCACACCTTTCATTGTGTCCCATAAGTTTGGGTATGTTGTACCTTCATTTTCGTTAAATTCTAAGAAGCCTTTAATTTTTTTTTTCTTTATTTCTTCCTTGACCAGGTTACCATTGAGTAGAGCATTGTTAAACTTCCATGTACATGTGGGCGTTCTTTCCTTATCTTTATTGAAGACCAGCTTTAGCCTGTGGTGGTCTGATGGGACGCATGGGATTATTTCTATCTTTCTGTACCTGTTGAGGCCCCTTTTTTGACCAATTATATGGTCAATTTTGGAGAAAGTACCATGAGGTGCTGAGAAGAATGTATATCCTTTTGCTTTAGGATAGAATGCTCTATAAATATCTGTTAAGTCCATTTGGTTCATGACTTCTCTTAGTCTGTCTATATCTCTGTATAATTTCTGTTTCCATGACATGTGCATTGGTGAGAGTGGGGTGTTGAAATCTCCTACTATTATTGTGTGGGGTGCAATGTTTATTTTGAGCTTTAGTAATGTTTCTTTTATGCATGTAGGTGCCCTTGTATTTGGAGCATAGATATTTAGGATTGAGAGTTCATTTTTATTTATTTTATTTTTTTTTATTTACTTGAGTATTTCTTATTTACATTTCGAATGTTATTCCCTTTCCCAGATTCCGGGCAAACATCCCCCTAATTCCTCCCCCTCCCCTTCTTTATGGGTTTTCCCCTCTCCACCCTCCACCCATTGCCGTCCTCCCCCCAAACAATCATATTCCCTGGGGGTTCAGTCTTAGCAGGACCCAGGGCTTCCCCTTCCACTGGTGCTCTTACTAGGATATTCATTGCTACCTATGAGGTCAGAGTCCAGGGTCAGTCCATGTATAGTCTTTAGGTAGTATCTTAGTCCCTGGAAGCTCTAGTTGCTTGGCATTGTTGTTCATAAGGGGTCTCGAGCCCTTTCAAGCTCTTCCAGTTCTTTCTATGATTCCTTCAACGGGGGTCCTATTCTCAGTTCAGTGGTTTGCTGCTGGCATTCACCTCTGTATGTGCTGTATTCTGCTGTGTCACTCAGGAGAGATCTACATCTGGCTCCTGTCGGCCTGCACTTCTTAGCTTCATCCATCTTGTCTAATTTGGTGGCTGTATATGTATGGGCCACATGTGGGGCAGGCTCTGAATGGGTGTTCCTTCTGTCTCTGTTTTAATCTTTGCCTCTCTATTCTCTGCCAAGGGTATTCATGTTCCCCCTTTTAAAGAAGGAGTGAAGCATTCACATTTTGATCATCTGTCATGAGTTTCATTTGTTCTATACATGTGTTCTATCCATTGATGAGAGTGGGGTATTGAAATCTCCTACTATTATTGTGTGAGGTGCAATGTGTGTTTTGAGCTTTAGTAAGGTTTCTTTTACTTATATAGGTGCACTTGTATTTGGGGCATAAATATTTAGGATTGAGAGTTCATCTTGGTGGATTTTTCCTTTGATAAATATCAAGTGTCCTTCCTTATCTTTTTTGATGACTTTTAGTTGAAAATTCATTTTATTCGATATTAGAATGGCTACTCCAGCTTGCTTCTTCCGACCATTTGCTTGGAAAATTGTTTTCCAGCCTTTCACTCTGAGGTAGTGTCTGTCTTTGTCTCTGAGGTGTGTTTCCTGTAGGCAGCAGAATGCAGGGTCCTCATTGCATATCCAGTTTGTTAATCTATGTCTTTTTATTGGGGAGTTGAGACCATTGATGTTGAGAGATATTAAGGAATAGTGATTATTGCTTCCTGTTATATTCATATTTGGATGTGAGGTTATGTTTGTGTACTTTCTTCTCTTTGTTTTGTTGCTAAGATGATTAGTTTCTTGCTTTTTCTCAGGTGTAGCATGCCTCCTTATGTTGGGCTTTACCATTTATTATCTTTGTAGTGCTGGATTTGTAGAAAGATATTGTGTAAATTTTGTTTTGTCATGGAATATCTTGGTTTCTCCATCTATGTTAATTGAGAGTTTTGCAGGATACAGTAACCTGTGCTGGCATTTGTGTTCTCGTAGGGTCTGTATGACATCTGTCCAGGATCTTCTGGCTTTCATAGTCTCTGTCGAGAAGTCTGGTATGATTCTGATAGGTCTGCCTTTATATATTACTTGACCTTTTTCCCTTACTGCTTTTAATATTCTTTCTTTCTTTTGTGCATTTTGTGTTATGACTATCATGTGACAGGAGGTGTTTCTTTTCTGGTCCAATCTATTTGGAGTTCTGTAGGCTTCTTGTATGCCTATGGGTATCTCTTTTTTTAGGTTAGGGAAGTTTTCTTCTATGATTGTGTTGAAGATATTTACTGGTCCTTTGAGCTGGGAGTCTTCACTCTCTTCTATACCTATTATCCTTAGGTTTGATCTTCTTATTGAGTCCTGGATTTCCTGTATGTTTTGGACCAGTAGCTTTTTCTGCTTTACATTATCTTTGACAGTTGATTCAATGATTTCTATGGAATCTTCTGCTCCTGAGATTCTCTCTTCTATCTCTTTATTCTGTTGGTGATGCTTGTATCTACGGCTCCTTGTCTCTTCCTTTGGTTTTCTATATCCAGTGTTGTTTCCCTTTGTTCTTTCTTGATTGCTTCTATTTTCATTTTTAATTCCTTCAACTGTTTGAATGTGTGTTCTTGGAATTCTTTCAGGGATTTTTGTGATTCCTCTCTATAGGCTTCTACTTGTTTATTTATGTTTTCCTGCGTTTCTCTAAGGGAGTTCTTCATATCTTTATTGAAGTCCTCCAGCATCATGATCAAATATGATTTTAAACCTAGATCTTGCTTTTCTGTTGTGTTTGGATTTTCAGTGTTTGCTTTGGTGGGATAATTGGGCTCCAATGATGCCATGTAGTCTTGGTTTCTGTTGCTTGGGTTCCTGGGCTTGATTCTAGCCCTCAGATTATCTTTGGTGTTACTTTGTTCTGCTATTTCTGACAGTGGCTAGACTGTCCTATAGGCCTGTGTGTCAAGTGCTATAGACCTGTTTTCCTGTTTTCTTTCAGCCAGTTATGAGAATAGAGTGTTTTGCTTTCATACGTGTAGTTTTTCCTGTCTACTGTCTTCAGCTGTTCCTGTGGGCCTGTGTCCTTAGTTCACCAGGCAAGTCACTTGGAGCAGAAAAGTTGGTCTTACCTGTGGTCCCGAGGCTCAAGTTTGCTCGTGGGGTGTTGCTTATGAGCTCTTCATGAGGGCAGCAACCAGGCGGACCTGCATTGCCCTTTCTGGGAGCCTCCATGCACCAGGGTCCCAGATGGCGTTTGTGTTTTCCTCTGAAGTCAGAAATGTGGGCAGAGTGTAGTCTCTTCTGGCTTCCCAGGCGTGTCTGCCTCTCTGAAGGTTTAGCTCTCCCTCCCACGGGATTTGGGTGCAGAGAACTGTTGATCCAGTTCCTTCAGGTTCCAGCGGTGTCTTGGGTGCCCAGACTTTTCAATTATATGAGGTCCCATTTATCAATTCTGGATCTTCGAGCATAAACCATTGGTGCTCTATTTAGCAAATTTTCCCCTATGCCTATGTGTTTGAGGTTCTTCCCTTCTTTTTCTCCTGTTGGTTTCATGGTTTTATGTGAAGGTCTTTTATCCATTTGAACTTGAGCTTTGTAAAAGGAGATAAGAATGGTTTCATTTGTAGTCTTCTACGTGCTGACCTACAGTTGAACCAGGGATGAGATCTAGGTGTCTCTACCTAGCTTTTTGTTATTTTTTTTTCAGAGATATTTGGTATCTTTTTTCATCTTTAATGAGTGGCTAAGTTCTTACTCAATCTTACCCTATTTTTTATGTTTGGAATAGACAAAAGATGTTTGGTTTTCAGTATTGGGACCATTCTGCATTGTTGTGTGAGTGGAGGGTCAAAAATGGTGTTTTCTGAGCTAAAGAGGGATGTAACTTCTGAGTAGTAGTGAATTTTCTGCAAGCTTACAAATGCTATTTTTTAATCTCTAAAGTTTTAGAAGTTGTTCCATGTTTTCCAGATGGTCCTTTTGTAGCAAAGTAATCAGATCTGGAGTCACATTGAGGGAGGACAAAAGTTCCCTGGAGACTAAGCACGGTGCTCACATCACAGTTAGTGGAAGTGGGTGGTATAAGCCTTTTATCTGAGGTCAGGACATTGAGCCCTTTGTGGTACCTGTTCATCCAAATAGGTGGAGGAATGACTCTAGTGGTATCTATGCAGAGTTCTGTTTTGGACTCCATAAGGTATCAGACAATCTGGTGGCTAGAGTGGCTGATAGGTAAAGCAGACCTGAATATTTTGTTGTTGAAGTAAAAATAATGCTTTGTAATTAGTTAACAAGCATACCAGGGTGGTCACTCTCTTGCTAGTTCCAGCTCTGTAGGGCCATAGGAATTAGTGTTAATTTATCTCAGAGGCTCCATGCTGCCCCCAAGTACTCTCTGACCCAGGCAATTCAAATGCCATTCCATTATGGCCTCTTGCCACTCTGGTCTCTAACATTAGTTCCAGCACTCATGAGGCTAAATAGAACTAACCACAATTTATCTCAAGTTAGTATCTCTCCTTGGGGCTCTCTGCTACCCACGTGGTCTAGGAGCCATTCCAGCCTGGCACCTTGCTATGCTACTTTGCTTTTACTCATACTTCCCTTAGCAGGTTGTTACCATGCCAGGCATACACATCCCAATTCCATGGTGGGATTGATGCATCCTGTCACTGCACCTTCTCTTGAACTCAATTAAGTCTCCACATGAAAGAATACACCACACCTTAACCTCTGATCCAATTGATAGGATATTATTTGCCCATAGAGACAGCACAAAATCCTGTACATACCCACCCCTTAAAATTATTCATATCAACCTGTATCTATGTGTAGAGAAGAATCTTAACATCTGCCACCATGTTCTCCCTGATCCTTCTCCTTGCTCTGGCTCCTCTTCTTTTTAAAAATTTCTCAATTCCATCCTTCCTTCTTTTTCAATGACATGCTCCATTCTATCCTGTACCTCCCTTCCTCTATAAAGACATCAACCTACACTTCACTCTTTCTGTCTACTTAAAAATTCAAAAAAATTCTCTCAAATATAATCTGAGCATATCTATTATTATTTTGCAATTTATAAAGCGTAAAATACACCTACCACCAGCTCAAGGGTTGTGAGCATGGTTCTGGAAGGAATTGCCCTTTTCTCTAATTCCCTCTATCTTACTAAAAATTGTTGGAATACACCAAAGTAATCACTAAGTTATATTAGCAGCCCTTCCTCCAGAGATTTTCTTAATTACACCTACCAACAGTATTAAACCATCCCTGCATGACTGGGATGAAGCCTATGAGCATGGTGGATGATTGTTTTGATGTGCTCTTGGATTCTGTTTGCCAAATTTTATTGAGTATTTTTTGCCTCGATGTTCATGAGGGGAAATTGGTCTGAATTCTCTTTCTTTGTTGGGTCTTTGTGTGGTTTAGGTATAAAATGGTGTGGCTTCATAGAAAAATTCGGTAGTGCTCCATCTGTTTCTATTTTGGAATAGTTTGGATAATATTGGTATGAGGTCTTCTATGAAGGTCTGATAAATTCTGCACTAAACCAGTCTGGACCTGGGCTTTTTTTGGTTGAGAGACCTTCAATGACTGCTTCTATTTCCTTAGGAGTTATGGGGTTGTTTAACTGGTTTATCTGTTTTGATTTAACCGGTACCTGGTATCTGTCTAGGAAATTGTCCATTTCCTGTAGATTTTCAAGTTTTGTTAAATATAGGCTTTATAGTAAGATCTGATGATTTTTTGAATTTCCTCTCTGAATCTGTAGTTATGTCTCCCTTTTCATTTCTGATTTTGTTAATTTGGACACTCTCTCTGTGTCCTTGCGTTAGTCTGGCTAAGGGTTAATCTACCCTGTTGATTTTCTCAAAAAACCAACTTTTGGTTCTGTTGATTCTTTCTATGGTTCTTTTTGTTTCTACTTGGTTGATTTCAGCTCTGAGTTTGATTATTTCCTGCCTTCTACTCCTCCTGGGTGTATTTGCTTCTTTTTGTTCTAGAGCTTTTAGGTGTGCTGTCAAGCTGCTGACATATGCTCTTTCCTGTTTCTTTCTGCAGGCACTCAGCGCAGAGCTTTCATTGTGTCCCATAACTTTGGGTATATTGTACCTTCATATGTTGTACCTTGTTTAGTGTATTAAACTGATGGATTTTCTTATATTAAAACCTTCCCTTCTATGATGGTCTTACAGAAATCTGTACTAAACTCATTTAGTCCTGGGCTGTTTTATTGGTTGGGAGTCTTTTAATAACTACTTCTATGTCATTAGGGATTTTGAGACAGTTTAGATGATTTACCTGATCCTGATTTAACTTTGGTAACTCATATCTGTCTAGAAAGTTATCCATTTTATCAAGATTTTCCAGTTTTGCTGAATATAGGCTTTCATAGAAGGGTCTTTTTGAATTTCATATGATTCTTTTATTATGCCTCCATTTTCATTTCAGATTTTGTTAATTTGGATTTACTCTCTCTTGCCCTCTGGCTAGTCTGGTTAAGAGTTTATCTATCTCATTGATTTTCACAAAGAACCAGCTCCTGTTTTTGTTGGTTGTTTGTATAGTTCATTTTGTTTCTACTTGTTTGATTTCAGCCAAGATTATGACTATTTCCTGCTGTTTAGTCCTCTTGGATTTATTTGCTTCTTTTTGTTTTAGAACTTTTTGGTGTTCTGTCAAGCTGCTAATGTATGCTATGCACTATCATTAGTTGTTGTTGTTGTTGTTGTTGTTGTTGTTGTTTTTAAGGCACTCAGAACTATGCGTTTTCCTCTCATCACAGCTTTCATTGTGTTCCATAAGTTTGGTTATGTTGTGCCTTCATTTTCATTAAATTCTAAAACATCTTTAATTTTTTTTTCTACCTCAACTAAGTGATCATTGAGTAGACCATTTTTCAATGTCCATTTTTATGTGGACTTCTGTCTTTTTTTTTTTTTTTGTTATTGAAGACCAGCCCTAGTCCTTGGTGATCTGATAGGATCCATGTGATTATTTCAATCCTCTTGCATCTGTTGAGGCCAGTTATATGGTCAATTTTGGAGAAGGTACGATGAGGTGGTGAGAAGAAGGTATATTCATTCATTTTTGGATAATACATTCTATAAATATCTGTTAAATCTATTTGGTTCATAACTTCTTTTAGTTTTTCTATGTCTCTGTTTAGTTTCTGTTTCCATGATATGTCCACTGATGAGAGTGGGTTGTTGAAATCTCCCTCTGTTATTGTGTGAGAAGCAATTCGTACTTTGAGGTTTAGTAAGTTTTCTTTTATAAATGTAGTTGCCTTTGCATTTTGAGCATAAATATTCCAGATTGAGAGTTCTTCTTGGTGGATTTTTCCTTTGATGTATATGAAGTCTCCTTCCTTATCTTTTTAATGACTTTTGGTTGAAAGTTGATTTTATTTGATATTAGAATGGCTACTGGAATGTCTTTCTTGGGACTGTTTACTTGGAATTTTGTTTACCATCCCTTTACTCTGAAGTAGTGTCTGTCTTTGTCACTGATGTGTATTTTCTGTATGCAGCAAATTGCTGGGTCCTCTTTATGTATCCAGTTTGTTAGTCTGTGTCTCAATTGGTTAATTGAGTCCATTGAGCTAAAGAGACAAGAAGGAATGGTGATTGTTGTTTTCTGTTATTTTTGTTGTTAGAGGTGGAATTATGTTTCTGTGGCTCTCTTCTATTGGGTTCATTGCAGGCTTACTTTCTTGCTTTTTTCTAGGATGTAGCGTCTCTTCTTGTGTTGGAGTTTTGCATCTATTATCCTTTGTAAAGCTGGATTTGTAGAAAGATACTGTGTAATTTGGTTTTGTCATGAAATATCTTGGTTTCTGCCCAGCATCTTCTAACTTTCTAAGTTTCTCTAGAGAAGTCTTGTGTAATTCTGATAGTTCTGCTTTTATATGTTACTTGACATTTTTCCCTTAGTACTTTCAATATTCTATTTTTTTTTGTTTTGTGCATTTGCTGTTTTGACTCTCATATGACAAGAAAGAGTATTTTTCTAGAACAATCTATTTTGAGTTTTGTAGGCTTCTTGTAGTTTTATAGGTATCTCTTCTTTAGGTTATGGAAGTTTTCTTTTATAATTTTGTTGAAGGTATTTGCTGATCCTTTAACTTGGGAGTCTATGTTCTTTTCTATACCTATTATCCTCAGGTTGTGTCCTAGATTTCTTGGATGTTTTGAGTTAGGAGCTTTTGTATTTTACATTATCTTTGATGGTTATATTAATCTTTTCTATGATATCTTCTACCCCTGAGATTCTCTCTTCTATTTCTTGTATTCTGGTGGTGATACTTGTATCTAGACTCCTGATCTCTTTTCTATGATTTTATCTCCAGGATTGTCTCGCTTTGTGATTTCTTTATTTTTTTTTCTATTTCCATCTTTAAATCCTGGATGGGCTTGTTCAATTCCTTCACCTGTTTTCCTGTGTTTTACTCTAATTTTGTAAGTGATCTTACTGTTTCCTCTTTAAATGCTACTACTTGTTTATCTGTGTCGTACTGTATTTATTTAAGGGAGTTATTTATGTCCTTCTTAAATTCCTCTATCATCCTCACAAGATATGGCTTTTCTGGTATCTTTGGATATCTAGTATTTGTTTTGATGGGAGAACTGGTCTCTGATGATGCCAAATATTCTTGGTTTCTATTCCTTATATCCCTGCACTTGCCTCTAGGCATCAAGTTTTCTCTGGTGTTAGCTTTTCTTGCTGTCTCTGACAGTGGATTTACACTCCTGCAAACCTGCATGTCTGCACTCCTGTAGACCTGTTTTCTTTCAGGCTGATCTGGGAACAGAGAGCTTTTAGACTGGTTCAGCTCTGGGTGCAGGCAGAAACCAGAAGGTTCCTGTACCAGACTGCTCCTTGACTTGTGTGTTCTGAAGCCTCCAGATGGGTTGCTTTGAGAAGAAGAACGTGTCTTACCTCTGTTCTGAGGTGTGTCAGCACTCCTGGTGACTGGCTTTTAGCTTTAGGCACAGGCAGAAACTAGAATTGTCCTGCTCCTTACTGCTCCTAGGTTTCTGTGCCCAGAGGGCACTGAGGGCACTAGGCAGGATTTTCTTGGGCCAGGAATGTGAGCAGAAGTAGTTGTCTCCTCTGATCTCTCAGGATTGTCCACACTTCTGAGAGTCCAGCTTTCTCTCTTACAGGATTTGTGCACATAGCTAGGATACTCTTTAAAATTTAAAATATCAGAACTTAAAGATTGAAAACATCAAAAACTTCAGAATACAAACTTTTCCGTAGGAAAGCAAACAACACTTTGCAAGGATGAATTAAGGTGATGCTATAGTTTTCATTCTCACAGAACATGCCTTAGTACCCTGAATGCCTCAGTAACTATATTTGCTAACATGAAATCATTGGTATCTACTTATTTTAGCTTTAAAATCATATGTCACTTGTGCAAAAATATTCTGTACAGTTTAGCTTACTATATATGTCCATTTTGAAGATGGAAGATTGCAAGCTTGTCAGTCTTGTCAGCTTATAATCTTTGAAGGAGAAAAATGGTACCATTTAGCTGACAGGTTAAGGAAAACAAATCTTGAAATCTTGAACTTTGGAGTTTTGCTTCTCTATTGTGTGCTCACCTGAAATAGATTAACAAATAAAAGTACCATATCTTCTGACATGGCAGCTCATCTAAGAGACTCAATCAATCAGGACAGGGTAGTGACAATGGTTTAGTGAGAAAGAGAAATGTTTTTTTCCTGCTTGGCATGCAGTACCTTTTTATGAACCCTTCTTTCTTGCTTTCTTTCTTTCTTGCTTTCTTTCTTTCTTTCTTTCTTTCTTTTTTTTTTAACCATGTTTTCTTCCCATGTGTTATTTCATCCATAAAAATGTCCATTTAGGAGAAAATGAGTGTTTATTATTCAGATCTCATTGTCAACTTCAGTAAAGGTGATTAAGCCTTCCAGGGATATTTTAAAATTATATCTTTTATTGACATTCTTTCATTCAATTAAATTATTGATTATGGAGTTATCATCAGGTACTCTGTTTATAGCTGGGATTGTAGATACAGCTATTTTGAAGATTACAGTATGAGGGTGAAAATTGACATGTTTTAGCTGTGTTACATACATATAGTCATATACTCTGATAATTCAGTGAAGAATGTAAGTGAGGTTCTATAGCAAAGAATTTAACATAAATTCTATTTTGGGGAAACCAATGAATAAGTTCTCTGGCACATTCAGGTAATTTGGAACTTGAAGCAAATTTAGGAAATCAAAAACGTGAAAGGACATCAGGTAGAATTATGGATAAAGGGCTGAATACAGCAGGGTGAAGGATTAGAAGATTAAAATCCATATCAAGAAAATACTTCCTGTAGTTACATATTTTCTTATGATACATTTTGTCTCATTCCACACATTCATCTTTTAAACAGTTGTTTGTTAAAACTCTTTTTGTAATAGATATTGTTTACAGATGGGCTTTACTGGCATCCTGTTCTCCTTTGGAGTTGTTATGCTCTTTTGTCTTTCTATGGGAAAACATCAAAAATATGATAACATTTACCCCTGTATCCATCCCGTGTACTGAATATTATTTTTATCACCTAGGTTGTACAGAAGAGACAACTAAAGTTCAGAAAAAGTAACTAACTTGCCAAAAGTAAAAGTGATTTATTTATAGATGGCAAAATGATAATATTTTTATTCCATAATGTCTGAAATAAACTTGAATTTTTTTATATCCAAGATTCATCATTATTTTCTCAAGGACAAATAGTTCTTCAGTATATAAACTTCATCCAAATAGTTTTGGTTTCTAAGTAGTTAATATTTTATTGTTGAAAAAATAGCAAAGGTAATGTATTTTAAGGCAATAATGACCCTGTTGGCAAATTCACAATACTGATAGATTGTGGCTTTTCCATGTGACAGTATTCAAAGATATCAACAAATGTCAAAATGCTGTCTTTTTTATTTTGTGTGCCTGCAATGGAAATCCTTTATTATACATCCAAGGTGCCTTATGGGACCTGCGAAATCCTTGTAGGAACTTGTGAATGCTGTTGAAACATATGACCTTACAGAACCATTTTCATGTACAGACCCTTAAAAAGTGACATAGTCTCTGACTATGTCTTGAATCTACAATGGCTCTATTCTATGTGAACTCAGCTAATATTTCTTTTCTTTTCTATTCTTTTTTTTTTTGTGCCTCTGTTGTCAGAAGCATCTGCCAAAGGATATAAGAATGGGCACAGGTGACAGGACACATTCTGACCTTTCTCTTGGTTTTGTACAATGACTGGCCATAAAACTCAACTGCTGCTCCTCTCAACTCTGGTCTGAGTGCAGCCTTGACCATGTAGACAGGATTGAATCTTTGTGTGTATTTAATGAGGGCTCATTAAATGTTCAGGGACAATTATTGTGGTAGAAAAAGCACTGATCACAAGATATCAGGTGAATGAGACACAGCTACAGAATTCAACACAAAAGTAGCATGGACGAGCAGCTCAGGTCAGAACTGTAAAAGAGCCCTAAATAGATCTTTTTAATATCACAGTAAAAATATACAGATTATCTGAGTCAGAGGTTATGAACTGGCTGTCTGGGGGACAGACCTGTCAAAGGTATGTTTTGTCTGGCCTGCATAGTATTGTAAAATAAGTCAAAGTACTGGATAACAGAAGAGAATTGCTGCATGCACATCTGGTTATCTTATTTTACTTGTAGAATTACAAGGATTGGCCAAACGGTGCCTGTATTTTCACAAAGCCATGATCTTTGGAGCTTAGTAATGGTTGTTAAATTTATATCAGGCTGTGACTTTCTGATTAAATTCAGTTCTACTACTCTTTATTATTTTCTTGGTTCTAAAGCAGGACATCAGATGCCACAACATTCTTAGCATTTTACTTTTCTGATACATGCTACTAAAATCTTAAAATGATAAATTACTGTGTAATTTACATTGTTTATCTGGTCCTTTTTAGTCATTTGAGTTGATTATCTTCTTGTCTAAGCCAAGGCTGATTGCAGTACTAGGAGGCCATGTGACTTACAGGCTAGTTCAGATCTTAAAAAATAACAAAACCTGGATTTTTCTTAATTGTTCTTGCTTCTGCTGCATTGAGTCATGCATTTTTCCATTAGCATCATATTGTAGTCTTCTGACTTAGAGAAGGTATGTATTCTTTCTAAGTTATTCCTTTTCTCTCCTATATCAACATAGAAAACATAAATGTCCTACTATTCATCTTTCTAGTTTGTCTAGATATGCCTAAATTATTTATATATGCTTTACTTTCTATTGAAACCAGTTTGTTCCTTTGATAAAAATGCTGTTCCTTATGGTAGAATTAGCTGTTGTAAAACTTTATATAATGTTTAGACTCTTTAGCTGCCTACAATAATCTACATGAGATTGTATTTGTGTTCCCACAATTCTCTGTCTTCTATAACAAGTTCCATTTCGATGACATATTGACCAACATTTTACTATTTCTCATAGAGGCAATATTACCATTTATTCTTCTGAATTATTGGTCTAAAATTAAAGGACATTGTTTCAAAATTATATAAGCCTTGTTTCTTAAGTGTGAGCTTGTATTTTGCGTAGTTTGAGCAAGCAGTAGTATCTTAAAAATTCACACCCATATGATTTTTTTTTTTTTTTTTTTTTTTTTTTTTTTTTTTTTTTTTTTTTTTTTTTTTGGGGGGGCTGGGGACCAACCAGGACCTTGCGCTTCCTAGGCAAGCGCTCTACCACTGAGCTAAATCCCAACCCCACTACATATGATTTTTAATGGTTTACTAAATATTTGTTAATCATTTTCAGATGGATATGTAGATGTAGTAAGGAGAGATAGCATGAGAAACTTTACTTCTTCAAATTATTAGATTCATCTACTTATTTGAAACATAATAGTCAATATTTTTACATAAACTTGGATACTGAGATCCAATTATTTCTGAAGTATCCATTAGTTTTATGTTAATGACAAAACAAATGCAAATTTTAAATAGTTCGAATCACTCAACTTAGGTATCAATAAAGGCTTCATTCAGGCTTAGGCCTCTAATACCAAGGCCTATATTGACCTTGTGAACATTTCATTGAATGCTGGAAACAGAGATTGGAATGAACCACCCATTGTAGGTATTAAGAGAAAGAGAATCAGCTGACATTTAGTCACCACAATTATTTTTCTCATTTCTGTGAATACCAATTATTGTACTTCTGAGATTGTATATTTGTTTTAGATAGCTTCTAATTATACACACACACACACACACACACACACACACACACACACACACACACACACACATGAAATAGGGCATATTTGAAAAAGGTACTGGGTCTTGCTAATATTTGTTGAAACAGAAGCAGAGAATCTCATCTTATTTAACTTAAATGCAATGACCTACTTCAACATCCCAGTGCTTGTGCTCAAAAAGTAGATGCTAATCAATTATCAGTCAAATCAAACTGTTAGCCAATTCATAAAAGATTTCACAAAGTGAATAATGACATTCAACATTGCCAATTGAAAATTTACATCTACTAAACAAATGATAAATGAGCTGCATAGTTAGAATAATGGAATTTAGGTTAATAGAAACAATTTCAAAACACTTTAGGAAAAGGCCTGTATTGACAAAACTGTAACTTGAAAAACAGCACAATGTAATAAAACAGTTAATATAGTTTTCTCAACAAAGGAAGAAATAACTCGGCTTATCTCTAATTACATGGTTTGTTTTGCCATTTAATTTCTTATCTCTGTCCTCACTCTGATGACCATACAATACTACAGTCTTTTGCTTTGTCTTTGCTAAATTTTATTTGAACTGTACATTATTCCACATGAAGAAAACTCTTCAAATTTGAAGATCCTTTGTTTTCCTTCTATACACACAGAATTAGAAAATTGGATTGTCATGTAAAATTTATGTATGGTTGCATTTGTTTTACTTCACCTTAAACACAATATATAGGTCAGATAACTAAATTTAAGAAAAGAAGTAACACTACCAACAATGATAATTTACATCTCCTTTTTGGAAGAAAATTCATTAGTTAAATTAGATGACCATGATGAGCTTCAATATTTTGATGCTATAAACATAAAAAGCAGGTTTTAAACTTTGCATATTAATATGTTCAACATTTTAACTGCTAAATTAGAAATGCATTTTCCAAATCATGACATTTCTTTTACTTTTATGAAAATTAGAAACTGTAAATTGATACACATATTTTGAAGAAAAAAGATGGTAAGCAAATATATTTGAAAAACTGTTATCTCACCATTATGAAATAATTGTTGTTAATATAAGTACTTATTTATGTCCATATTTTTCTGTACATATATTTCAGTTAGTGTGTGCACATGCATACTGAAGTTTAGTACCCATAAGCACATGATCTCATGGGTTTATATTTTCCTGTTTTATTAAAGAATATACTCAAATGCAATAAATTTAATGATATAAGCCAGTCGCAGAAAAATAAATGTTACCTTTTTTCCTCATATGTACAAGCTAAAAATGAGATCAAGTATGCACAGGGTAGAATATTAAATAGTTTAAAGAACCTGGAAGAGTATTGCTCTGCTGGGGCCCATACCAATATCCAGAACCCCAGGTAAAACCTACCCACTTGTAGATATTCAAGGCTTCACCAAAGTCTATCAAACTTCCCCTCTACTCAGTATTTTGACTCACAGTTCCAACAAAAGCCCATTGCCACACCACAGCCTGTTCCAGATCAGAGCCCCAAGTAAGATGTGCCTGCCTGTTGACATCCAAACTTCCTCAGCACCTACCTAGCCCCGCCCAATAACACCTCCTTCCTTCAAAGGTTTCCATATCCCAAAACACACCTCTAGCAGAAGCCACACACCTAGAAACACAGAAGCCACATGAGATCCCAGAACTCCAGAAGCAACACCAGCAAAAGTAAAACCAAACAAAACAAAACAAAACCAACCAACCAAACAAACAAACAAAACAAACAACAACAAAGAGTTCACAACACAGGCTGCCCAAACTCCAGTGGCAAAATTCTACTGAACCCAGAAAGACCACAAGCTCTAAGATTGGTTCCCTATATACAAACAAAAAAAGCTGGCTGAGAAAGAAATCAAGGATACAATGCCATTCACAAAATCTGTAAATAATATTTCTTGTGATAACTATGATTTGTAAAACAAGAACTTTAATCCTTTGAAGAAAGAAACTGAATAATATATCAGAAGATGGAAAGATCTCCCATGCACATAAATCAATAGGATTAACATATAAAAATGGCCATCTTGCTAAAGCAATCTACACATTTATTGCAAACACCATCAGATTTCCAACACAAATCATTACAAACCTTGAAAGAACAATACTCAACTTTATATGTAGAAACATAAAACCTCATGATATGTAAAAAAAAGTCCTGTACAATAAAATAATTTCCTGAAGTATCACTGTCACTAATTTCAAGCTCTCCTGAAGAGCTATAGTAATAAAAAAAAAAAAAACCACATGGTACTAAGCTAAAACCAGATAAACTGATTGATGGAATCGAATGGATGGCCTAGATAATACAAACATACACAACTATAGACACATGATTTGGTGTAAAGAAGTCAGAAATATCCAGATGAAAATAGAAATCATCCTCCACAAATCCTGCTTTTTTAACTGGATGTCAGCATGTAGAAGCATACAAATAGATGGCTATCACTCTTGCACAAAACTCAGATCTAAGTGATTCAAAGACTTCAACATAAAGCCAGATATACTATATCTGATAGAAAAGAAAATAAGGAATAACTTTTAATCTTTGGCATAGGGGATAATATCCTAAACAGAATATTAATGACACAGGAACTAAGATTGAAAAATAATAAATGGGATCTCATGAAACTGAAAATCTTCTGTAGGGCTTTGAAAACTGTCAATAGGATACAAATGAGGATTGCAAAATAGGAAAACATTTTACCAACTTCACATATTATGGAAGACAAATTTCCAAAATATATAAAATACTCATAAACTAAATATCAGCAAAACAAGTAATCTAGTTATAAAATTTGGTACAGATCTAAACAAGAATTTTCATTGAAGGAATATGCTGTGATATGTAATCTCATTCAAGGGTTTTTACTCTGCATTTGATTACTCAGTTCCAAGAGAAATGACATACAAATTTATATTTATAATAATCCTTTAATTTCTTTAAAAAAAAACATAGCTCTTTATTAGGTCCTCTGCAGGTATAGTATCAGTTTAGTTTAAGCTTAAAGCTTTCAGTTTAGTATCTTTTCTTTTTATTATTTATTTATTAATCATTTTAATTGTTTATATTTCAAATGTTATCCCCCTTTCTGGGTCTCCCATCCATGATCTTCCCATCCCCTCTCCACTTTGCCTCTAAGATGGTGCTTCCTCATCCACCAGCTCCAACCTCACTCATCTAGTAGCCCCTTTAAAAGGAAAGAAAGAAATATAATAAGCCTTTAAAGTACTAGCTCTGGGCAAAGTCTTCTCTCTAGGCTATTATGCCTTCTTCCCTGCTAACAACCCCCAAAAATGACTTACTGTGCTATACCTTTTCCATTTTTAATCTGACTGGTCATTCCTAATGGCCAGTTCTCACAATCCCTTAACCCATGGTTTCTTCTCTTTCCACCTTCTCTTTCTCTTTGTGTTCAGCATCAAAGTCCAAACCCAGGACCTGAAACACCACCTACCTCTCCTTTAACCAGTTATAGGAAGTAGGCATCTTTTTTAATATAAAGGAAGTTTACTAAAATTCACCTCAAAATAATTTTCAAATATCTTTCTGGTGCCTTGAAAACCCTTTTTAGATTTGGATAGAAAATTTGATGTTGAATGTAGGCATCTTTATTCAACCATTAGTTTTAAATTAGGGGGCAAGTTTACATAACACCATTTGGTATTCATGATGATCTCCTTGTCCATGGGGACAACTAGACATTGGAAGCTAGTATTTTATGTTAAAATGCATAATTGTGGTGTTTGAATAGGCTTGCCCATAGAGAGTGGCAATGTCAGGAAATATAGCCTTGTTAGAGGACGTGCGTCACTGTTGGTATGGGCTTTAACACCAGGTTCCTAGGTGCCTGGTAGGCTGTCTTCCATTGTTTGTTTTGTGGAAGAAGATACAGAATTCTCAGTTTCTTCATAGTAATGCATACCAGGACCCTGCCATGCTTTTAACCGTGATGATAATGAACTGAATCTCAGAATTAGTAAGCCATCCTTAATTAAATGCTGTCCTTTATAAGTGTTGCCTTGGTCATGGTGTCTTTTCCCAGCAATGAAAACTAACTAATAAATGAATAAAAGACCAGACCTCAACAGGGATCTCAAATGGGTGGTGATCACTGAAAGAAATGTTCGACATCATTAATCATCATGGAAATGCAAATCAAAGCAATTAAGATTAAACAAAACCACAAGAGATAGTTAGTGTTAGTGAGCATGTGAGGCAAAGGGAATACCCCTCTATTGAAGTTGGGAGTGTAAACTTGTACAGCCATTTTGGAAATCCTTGTGGGGATTTCTCAGGTAATTGGGAATCAATCTACTACCTCCAGACCCAGCTATTGCTTGTACCCGATGGATGCTCCACACTACCATAAAGACACTTGCTCTTCTATTCACATTATATCTTTCTTTATAATAACATGAAACTGGTAACAACCTAAATGTCCTTGAATTATAGAATGGTTAAAGAAAATGTAGTATATTTACACAATGGAAAGTTACTGAGCTATTAAAAATAGAATCCTAAAATTATGGGCAAATGAGTAGAACTAGAAAAAATATATTGAGTAGGGTAACAGACACAAAGATAAGAATGATATCTATTCACTTATCACTGGGTAATAGCTTTAAAAGTATAAAAATTTTACAACCCACAGACCATGAGGTTACATAACAAAAAAACGCTCAAAAGGGCAACACTTGAATCTCCTTGGGAAGGAGAAACAAAATAGATATTTTAGGGGTACTGAAGGCTAATCAGAATCAGAAAAAGGGGGAGCAGTTGGGGGCAATAAAGGAGGGAGGGAGTTCCGTGAGAAACAACTGGAACCTGGAGGTGAGACATGTTGGGAGAGAGATAAAAACTTAATAAAATAGAGACATACAGGAATCTACAAAGGTAACATTAGCTAAGATCCTAACAAGAGTTCCACTGAAGAGACTGAGATACCACATGAGCCATAAATCTTTTGACATACAACCTTTCTACCTATAAGATGTACTTGGGTTAAAGAAATGCAGAAATTATGGGAGTAGCCAACTAATGACTGGTACAGCTTGGTATCTACACCAGGAGTCAGAACCCATAATAGACTAGAGGGCAAGGCACCAGAAATCTGATAGACCAGACACCAGGGATAGAGACAAAAAACAGGACTAGTAACACTAATTTTAAAAGCCAATGAGAACCTCGCTGATCCAGGCCCACAGCTCCCTGCTCTCAAACCCCATGGAAGAGAGAGCTCACTGCCCGGACACATGGGCACTCCTGAGACTGCAGAGAGAGAAAGACCACCAATACTGCCCACCCCTGCCCACATCCCTGGCCCAAGAGGAAACTGTATAGGCCCCCTGGGAACAGGAAGATAGGGACACTCCAACGGCCGGTGCCCAGCGGTCCAGACACTGCCCGGACCAGAAGAGACCTTGTCAAAAGCTCCCTGTACCCAAATCCTGTGGGAGTGAGAGCTAAACCTTCAGAGGGGCAGACACACATGGGAAGCCAGAAGAGACTACACTCTGCCCACATTTCTGACTCCAGAGGAAAACACCTAATGCCATCTGGGACCCTGGTGAACTGGGGCCCCGGGAAAAGGCAGCACAGGCCCTCCAGATTGCCTCCCTCACAGAAAGCTCAAAAGCAGCACCCCAGGAGCAACTTCAGCTGCAGGACCAGAGGTAAGACCAACTTTTCTGCTCCAAGAGACCTGCATGGTAGACGCAGGACACACAGAGGCAAAATTCCTCTGGGACTGGTCACTTCGGTTTTTAGCTGGAGCCCAAACCTCACTGATCCAGGCCCACAGCTCCCTGCTCCCAAACCCTTTGGTAAAGAGAGCTCACCACCTGGACAGGTGGGCACTCCGGAGACTGCAGAGGGAGAGAGACCACCAATACTGCCCACCCCTGTCTAAATCCCTGGCCCAAGGAGAAACTATATAGGGCCTCTGGGAAGCGGAAGGTAGGGGCACTTAAGAGGCAGGTTCCCTGTGGTACAAACACTGCCCAGACCTGAAGGGACCCTGTCAAAAGCTCCCTGCACACAAATCCTGTGGGAGGGAGTGCTAAACTTTCAGCAGGGCAGACTCACCTGGGAAGCCAGAAGAGACTACACTCTGTCCACATTTCTGAGTCCAGAGGAAAACACCGAACGACATCTAGGACCCTGGTGCAAGGGGGGCCCAGGAAAAGGTGGCACAGGCCCTCCTGGTTGCCACCCTCACTGAGACTCAAAAGGAACCACACTGGAGCAACTTCAGCCACGGGACCACAGGTAAGACCAACTTTTCTGCTCCAAGCGACCTGACTGGTAGACTCGGGACACACACCCACAGGAACAGCTGAAGACAGTAGACAGGAAAGACTACACGGCTGAAAGCAGAACACTCTGTTCCCTATAACTGGCTGAAAGAAAAGAGGAAAAAAGGTCTACAGCACTCCTGACACACAGGCATATAGGACGGTCTAGCCACTGTCAGAAATAGCAGAACAAGGTAACACCAGAGACAACCTGATGGCAAGAGGCAAGTGCAGGAACCCAATAAACAGAAACCAAGACTACATGACATCATCGGAGCCCAATTCTCCCAACAAAGCAAACACAGATAACCCTAACACACCAGAAAAGCAAGATCTAGATTTAAAACCACATTTGATCATGATGATGGAGGACTTCAAGAAAGACATAAAGAACTCCCTTAGAGAAACACAGGAAAACATAAATAAACAAGTAGAAGCCTATAGGGAGGAATCACAAAAATCCCTGAAAGAATTCCAGGAAAACACAATCAAACAGTTGAAGGAATAAAAAATGGAAATAGAGGTAATGAAAAAAGCACAAAGGGAAACAAACCTGGATATAGAAAACCAAAAGAAGAGACAAGGAGCTGTAGATACAAGAATCACCAACAGAATACAAGAGATAGAAAAAAGAACCTCAGGAGCAGAATATTCCAAAGAAATCATCAAAACAACTGTCAAAGATAATGTAAAACAGAAAAAGCTACTGGCCCAAAACATACAAGAAATCCAGGACACAATGAGAAGAATCTACAGATTCAATGCTCTCCCCACCAAAATTCCAATCCAATTCTTCACAAAGTTATACAGAACAATTTACAAATTCATCTGGAATAACAGAAAACTCAGGATAGCTAAAATAATCCTCAACAATAAAAGACTTCCGGGGGAATCGCTATGCCTGAACTCAGGCCGTTTTACAGAGCAATAGTTATAAAAACTACATGGTATTGGTACAGAGACAGACAAATAGACCAGTGGAATATTTGAACCAGTGAAGATGCAGAAATGAACCCACACAACTATGGTCACTTGATTTTTGACAAAGGAACCAAAACCATCCAATGGAAAAAAGATAGCATTTTCAGCAAATGGTGCTGGTTCAACTAGTGGTCATGACATAGAAGAATGCAGATCGCTCCATTCTTATGACCTTGTACAAAGCTTAAGTCCAAGTGGATCAAGGACCTCCGCATCAAACCAGATACACTCAAACTAATAGAAGAAACAGTGGGGAAGAATCTCGAACACATGGGCACTAGAGAAAATTTCCTGAACAAAACACCAATGGCTTATGCTCTAAAATCAAGAATCGCCAAATGGGATCTCATAAAACTGCAAGGCTTCTGTAAGGGAAAGGACACTGTTGTTAGGACAAAATAGTAGCCAACAGATTGGGAAAACTTCTTTACCAATCCTAAAACTGATACATGGCTTATATCCAATATATACAAAGAACTCAAGATGTTAGACCGCAGGGAGACAAATAACCCTATTAAAAATGTGGTCAGAGCTGAGGAATGCCTAATGGCTGAAACATACGTAAAGAAATGTTCAACATCTTTAGTCATAATGGAAATGCAAATCAAAACAACGCTGAGATTTCACCTTACACCAGTGAGTATGGCTAAGATCAAAAACTCTGGTAACAGCAAATGCTGGAGGGGATGTGGAGAAAGAGGAACACTCCATTGTTGGTGGGATTGCAGACTGGTACAACCATTCTGGAAATCAGACTGGAGGTTCCTCAGAAAATTGGAAATTGAACTACCCGAGGACCCAGGTATAGTTCTCTTGGGCATATACCCAAAAGATGCCCCAACATATAATTAATACCCATGCTCCACTATGTTCATAGCAGCCTTATTTATAATAGCCAGAATCTAGATGCCCTTCAACAGAGGAATGGATACAGAAAATATGGTACATCTACTCAATGGAATATTACTTAGCTATCATAAACAATGACTTTATTAAATTCATAGGCAAATAGATTGGACTGGAAAATATCATCCTGAGTGAGGTAAACCAATCACAGAAAAACACACATGGTATACACTCATTGGTAAGTGGATATTAGCCCAAATGCTCGAATTACCCTAGATGCACAGAACAAATGAAACTCAAGAAGGATGACTAAAATGTGAATGCTTCACTACTTCTTTAAAAAGGGAACAAGAATACACTTGGGAGGGACTAGGGAGGCAAAGTTTAGAACAGAGACAGAAGGAACACCCATTCAGAGTCTGTCCCAGTTGTGGCCCATACATATACAGCCACCAATCTAGATAAGATGGATGAAGCAAAGAAGTGCAGGCTGACAGGAACCGGATGAAGATCTCTCCTGAGAGACACAGCCAGAATACAGCAAACACAGAGGCGAATGCCATCATTAAACCAGTGAAGGGAGAATGAGACCCCCTTTCAAGGAATCTTAGAAAGGGTTGAAAGAGCTTGAGGGGGCTTAAAGGGACTTGAGACCCCCCACATGAACAAAAATATCAACCAACCAGAGCCTTCAGGGACTAAGCCCCTAAGCAAAGACTATACATGGACTGACCCTGGACTCCAATCTCATAGGTAGCAATGAATAGCATAATAAGAGCACCAGTGGAAGGGGAAGCCCTTGTTCCTTCCAAGACTGAACTCCTAGTGAATTCGATTTTTGGTGGGAGGACAGTAATGGGGTAGGGTGGGGAGGGGAACACCCATAGAGATCAGGAGTGGGAGGGGTTAGGGGGATGTTGGCCTGGAAACCGGGAAATGTATTAACAATAGAAATGTAAATAAGCAATACCCAAGTTAATAAAGATGAAAATAAGCCAATGACATAATCCCTGATATCCAGCTATATGTTGACAGGAGTCTAGCACCATTATCATCAGAGAGGTTTTAACCAGCAGTTTTTGTAAAGAGCTATAGAAACCCCAAAACCAATCTTCAGGCAGAACTTGGGCATATTACATACATAGGAGAGGAATTATTAGGGAAATCAGAAAGGTCATGTACACCAAGGAAAAGCTACAGAACCAAATATTTGGGCTTATAGAGGCTCACAGAGACAGAACTGACAATCAGGGGAGCTGGATCATTTTGAGCAAGAACCTTTGCTTATTTGTCATGTTTTTATACATTGGTCTTCACCTAGAACTTTGAACATTGGGAGTCGGAGCTGCTTCAGATTCTTTTGCATGCTTTTCAGACTTCTATCCCTTTACTGGGTTGCTTAGTCAAGCCATAATATGAGAGGTGTTGTCTATGCTTACTGTGACTTGATATGCCATGGCTACCTGATATCCATGGGAATTCTGTACTTTTATGAAGAGAAATAATGGATGAATTCTTGATGTAACATATTAGACAAGAATTGTTTTTAAGCCTAGAAGGGGAAGGTAGAGAAAGCTTGGATCATAAGTATACAAAAAATAGTAAAGATAGGCAATTATTTTGAGTATTTGTGAAAAAAAGAAAAGGAAATCTGGTAAGTACCCAATACAAACATTTATTTTTCATATCAGAGTTTGAAATTTCCTGCTGGATAAATATGATAATATTAGAGAGTTTAAAATGCTAATTTTCCTGATGTGTCCATTAAACATAAAATTGAAATATATATAATGTTCTAGACCCTTCAAAAATATACCAATATACCACATTAATTTTATTGTGACATCACATTATTTTGATAGTTTCATATTTCATCATTCACTTATTTCATCTATTATCTTTTTATCATCTGATATTTAGTTTGTTTTCAACTTATTTATATTATAATTAATGCTATAATTATGCTTTGTGAATATAACTTTTGAACACAAATGTTCAAGTTCTAGGGATATGATTTTAGAAGAAAAATTACAAAGTTAGTAATTGGTAGGCAAAACCTTAAGTATTTATGTAAGTATATCAAACTCACAGTTTTGCTCTGGCTATTTTATATAAATTTAACACAATATTTATGACTTATTAATTAATTATTTTACTATACATTTTAGCAATCTCTATGCTAAGGATTAATTTAAAATCCCTGATTATTTTCTTCTTCAAAAAATTTTTCTTAGTGTCTTGCTAGTCACCGTTATATTCAGTTGGATACCAATGTGTTATACCAATTGTCCATACCTAAAGTAAAGCTCTAGCAATTCATCCTCTTGAACTAAGAGTGAAATTTTTTACTACATGACTCCCTGACATGTGGGTAGCTGCTATGTGTTTGGTGGGGGGTATAAGAGTATAGGTTGTATGTCATAAAATGTTTTTTTCTGATTTAACCATAATGGACTGAGGAACTTTTCTCATAATGATAACTAAACCAGACAAATAACTAGGTAATATAATAAAGAAGCTAAATATGTAGATTTTATGGTGGTTAAATTTGAAAATCCAGCTTCATAAATCACGGACTCTGAAGATCTGCTTGAACATCTTAAAATATGAACCATTATTCCTATCTCATGGATAACTTTTATTGTTTTTTCTAGTTTAATGGAAAAGTGAATACCAGCTATCTTCAACTAAAAGTTTATTTAGTATCATCAACTACTGTTTTTATAACAATGATAAAATGCCTAATGATGATTCAGTTTGTTTAAAATCAAATTAATAGCAAAGAAGTGCAGGCCGACAGGAACCGGATGTAGATCTCTCCTGAGAGACACAGCCAGAATACAGCAAATACGTACGCCAATGCCAGCAGCAAACCACTGAACTGAGAATGGGATCCCCGTTGAAGGAATCAGAGAAAGGACTGGAAGAGCTTGAAGGGGCTCGAGACCCCATATGAACAACAATGCCAAGCAACCAGAGCTTCCAGGGACTAAGCCACTACCCAAAGACTATACATGGACTGACCCTGGGCTCCAACTTCATAGGTAGCAATGAATAGCCTAGTAAGAGCACCAGTGGAAGGGGAAGCCCTTGGTCCTGCCAAGCCTTAACCCCCAGTGAACATGATTGTTGCGGGGAGGGCAGTAAAAGGGGGAGGATGGGGAGGGGAACACCCATATAGAAGGGGAGGGGGAGGGGTTAGGGGGATGTTGGCCTGGAAACCGGAAAGGGAATAACAATCGAAATGTAAATAAAAATACTCAAGTTAAAAAAAGAAAAAAATCAATTAATAGATACTACAGAGTCTGAAATTTAACCCAAGTAGAGTTTTGTGTTCTTTTTATTGGTTAGAGAGTTAAAACACCACTTGCTGATTGGTGGTAAAATGAGTTGTATAAATTTTAGCTCAAAGCAGGCTGATAAATGCCATAACTATTGACTCTTAGGTTTGAGTTAACAAACCTTGCTGTTTTTCACATGTGAATCACTATGCTAGGGATGATTCAGTGAAATGATTCTTCAGGAGATTCAGATGTTTCCTCTTCTGTTTTGGGTAGTAAAATTTTAGCCATAAATAATAAGACACTGGCTATAATTGTAAGCCTTATTAGCTATTTTTCTTGTTCTGAAAATATTGACTTATCTTAAAAAGTTTTTCTAGTGGCTGTAGGAATCATAATCATTAGAATTCACCTGTCTTAATGTTTAGTGTACTGTCATTTATGCCACAATGTGAATTGTGCTTCCTAATCTTTCACAAAACAGTCGATATATTTCCTAAGCTTTACTACCTATTGCTTAGTTTTGATTCCCTAGTATAATGTTGTCTGACCTCTTTTGGGTATTTTTTTTTTCAATTTGTTCCTTCACTTGCAGTAACCCCATTTTCAACGTAGTCATATTCCAGTGTATTGTTTTCACCGTGCAATCTACACTTTAATTATTGTAGTTCAATTTACCATTACATTCTTTTTTTTAATGCTTTTTTTTATTTATTTATGTTTCCGGAGCTGAGGACTGAACCCAGTGTTTTGCGCTTGCTAGGCAAGCGCTCTACCACTGAGCTAAATCCCCAACCCCCACCATTACATTCTTAACAGGAACATTACATTGTACTTTGGGACAATCATTGTTATTTTTTAAAATAATTTACATGCAGCAATTTATGCTTGTATGCAAGAAAGCATGATGTTCTGGTACAAATGTATACATTGATAGAATGTATGTTGATTAAGGCAAGATTTAATATTATGCATCAGCTCACACATTTATCATCTGACACCCATTATTTATTACCTCACACATTTGTGACCAAAACAGTAAAAGACATTTAAAGCTATTATCATAAGATGCAGTATTATAAACAATGTTAAATATTTATGTCAGAGAATGTTAACTATATAAAATATATATGTCCAGAAGACTAGTCTTGAATTTACAAAATTTTGTCTCACTTCACTGTGTTGGCATTGCATACATACACAATTATACACAATTTAGAATACCAACACTTACTTTGGTACATTGTTGTTGAGATTTTATGTTTTAAAAATCCTTCTCAAGCCTTTTCATTTCCCTTTCAATTCTGGCTTCTGGTAGTCACTATTCCATTCTAGTGAGCATGTCTATATTAGATTTTGCATTTAAGTGAAGTCAGTTGGTATTTGACTTTATGTGTTTGCTAAATTCACTTAACATTATGGTCTTTTGCTTATTCATTATGCTATAAGTTGTATGTGTTGTTGTTCTAATAGTTTCGTTTTTATGATCAAATAGTATTGTGTTATATACATTTTCCACATAGTATCTATTCATTCACATGTCAATGAAAACTGAAAGCTATAAAAGTCTGTAACAACAACAGGAGTACTGACTTACTGTATCTCTTTGATATAGTGTCATTTCTCTGGATAAATATCTAGTAGTTGGATTGGTATAGCATATGGTAGTTCTATTTTGAATTCCCATTCTGTTTTCCATTGTGACTTTAGTAATTTAAATTCCCACAAGCAGTATGTAAAAGCTTGATGTGATATATATTTTTACCATAATCAATTAAACCTGCAGGATAGTAAGCTGTCTCTTCTTGGCACATACATAGCTTGCTTTGGTGAGGATGCTGCCTAATTACTTCATCTAAGTCTTATTAGTTCCTATAGATTCTATTTATGAAATCTACAATTGAAATCTGAATTTCTTTTTTTTTTTCTGGTCATGATTCAATTTTATATACCATTTCAAGTTATTTAATCCAAAGAATCTTTATAACGCTATAACACTTTCTTAACCATTTGTTTTCAACATATGGCTAGATGCAGGCTCGGCACTCCTTCTATTTTATATTTTTTATTGGATATATTTCTTTGTTTACATTTCAAATATTATTCCCTTTCCCTGATTCCTGTCCATAAGCTCCCTATTCCCTTTCCCTCCCCCATAAGGGTGTTCCCCCATCTAACCCCCTTACCACTCCCCCGACATTCCCCTGCCCTGGAGGGTCCAACCTTGGCAGAACCAAGGGCTTCCCCTTCCACTGGTGCCCCCACATGGCTATTCACTGCTACATATGCAGTTGGAGCCCAGGGTCAGTCCATGTATAGCCTTGGGTAGTGGTTTAGTCCCTGGAAGCACTGGTTGGTTGAAACACACTTGGTATGCACTCTTTGATAAGTGGATATTAGCCCAAACGCTCGAATTACCCAAGATGCAACCCACAGACCCAGGAAGCTCAAGAAGAAGGTTGATAAAATGTGGATTAAGCTTCCACTCCTTAAAAGGGGGAACAAAATATCCATAATAGGGGATATGGAGGCAATGTTTAGAGCAGATACTGAAGGATCGGGTCATTCAGAACCTGAACCACATGTATATATATATATATATATATATATATATATATATATATATATATATATATATATATGTGTGTGTGTGTGTGTGTGTGTGTGTGTGTGTGTATGCAAAACTAGATAAGATGGAAGTCTGAATTACAAAATCCACAATTCAATTCAGAGCATTTTCTGAAACAAATTAAAAGATTTTATGATTTTAAATATTACCTTGGTAATTTCATGGACAGGGAACTAACACTATGACTTTGGCCATTCAATTTAGCTATGAGTTCACGACCTTCAAACATAATATTCTTAATCATTGGGATACAGTTTCCTTTCCACTTTTTTGTCTTAGTGTTCCATCTAGAAAACTACTCTATTAATGATACAACATTTTTATTATTTATTTGACATGATTGAACCTTTTATATACATAATTGCTACAGTACTTCATTATTTCTACTAAATGAAGATACTTCTTTCTAAATGGAACATAATTTATTCACCACTGCTCAGAGTGAAAAATGATAAATTATGGTCATGTTATATAGAATACAACTGCATATTTATTTTAGTCACTAAAAGTCAAGTGAAGTACATTTTTCAGCATACAGATATTTAAACACACCTTTATACAAATTCATCTAGAATTTTCTTTAAGATAATTACAGATTAAATATTCATATTGTCCACTTATACTACTCCTTGTTTTCTAGTTTGGTAGCAGGTGTTTTATTTTGTAATCTCTCCACTGATTATCAGTGCTTGTGTGATATGTGATTTGTAATGAGGGATATTTTTTATTTTTATTTATTTATTTTTATTGGATATTTTATTTATTTACATTTCAAATGTTAATCCCTTTCCCAGTTTACCCTCTGGAAACACCATATCCCTTCCAACCTCCCCCTGCTACTATGAGGGTGCTCCTCCAACTACCCAACCACTCCTCATATTTCCTTACATGGGGGAAGTAAGCCTTCCCAGGACCAAGGGCCTCTCCTCCCATTGATATCCAGTGAGGCAATCCTCTGTTACATATGCAGCTGGAGGCCTGGTCTATCCATGTGCACTCTTTGGTTGGTGGTTTAGTTCTTGGAAGCTCAGGGGTGGGGGGGGTGTTCTTGTTGGTTGATATTGTAGTTCTTACAATGGGTTGCAAACCACTTCATCTCTTTCAGTCTTTAATCTAACTCCTCAAATGCAGATTCCATGCGCAGTCCAAAGTTTGGCTGTGTGCATCTGCCTCTGTATTTGGCAGACTATGGCACAGCCTCCCAGGAGGAAGCTCTATTGGTTCCTGTCAGCAAGTATTTCATGGCATCAGCATTTATGTCTGGGTTTGGTGTCTGTATATAGGATGGATGGGTCCCCAGGTGGAAGAGTTTCTGGATGGCCTTTCTTTCAGTTTCTGCTCGACACTTTCTCTCTGTATATTCTCCTTTAAAAATTGTGTTCCCCCTTCTAAGAAGGATTGAAGTATCCATATTTTGGTCTACTTCTTGGGCATCATGTGGTCTGTGAATTGTTTGTTAGGTATTCTAAGCTTTGGGGAAAATATCCACTTAGCAGTAAGTGCATACTTATGTGTGCTCTTTTGTAACTGGGTTATTTTACTCAGGATGATACTTACTAGTTCCATCAATTTGCTTAAGAATTCCATGAATAAATAAATAGCCGAGTAGTACTCCATTGGATAAATGTTAACACATTTCTGTATCCATTCCTTTTTTGAAGAACATCTGGGTTCTTTCAAGCTTCTAGATATTATAAATAAGGCTGCTTTGAACATACTAGAGTACGTGTCCTTGTTATACGTTTGAGCATCTGTTGGGTAAATGCCCAGGAGTGGTATAGCTGGGTCATCAGGTAGTACTATTTTTGATTTTCGGAGGACTTCCAGACTGATTTCCACAGTGGTTGTACCAGCTTTCAATCCCACCACCAATGGAGGAATTTTCTTCCTTTTTCACATCCTTGCCAATACCTGCTATCGCCTTTTTTTTTTTTTTTTTTTTTTTTTTTTTTCTCACCCATTCTTACTGTTGTGAGGTTCCCTGATGAATAAGGATGTTGAACTTTTCATTAGGGTGCTTCTCAGATATTCAGTATTCCTCAGTTTAGAATTTTTTTTAGCTCTGTACTCCATTTTAAGAGGGCTATTTGGTTCTCTGAGTTTAACTTCTTAATTTCTTTTGTATATCTAGGAGATTAGCCATTTACTAGATATAGGATTGGTAAAGGTCTTCTCCCAACCTGTTGTTTGCTATTTTGTCCTATTGACAGTGTCCTTTACTTTACAAAAGCTTTACAATTGTGTGAGGTTCCATTTGTTGAATGTTGATCTTAGAGCATAAGCCATTGGTATTCTGTTAAGGACAATTTTCCCTGTGACCATGTGTTTTAGTTTCTTCCTCACTTTCTTTTCTATTAGATTCAGTGTATCTGGCTTTACATGGACTTCCACTTGGATTTGTGCTTTGCATGCAGCAATAACAATGGGTTGATTTGCATTCTTCTACAAGCTGACCTCCAGTTGAACCAGCACCCTTTGTTGAAATTGGTGTCCTATTTCCAGTTCATGATTTTAGCTCCTTGGTCAAAGATCACCCAGGTAATCAATTCTATTCCATTGTTCTTTCTATGTGCATGTCTCAGTAGCAATAATTTGGAATTTTCATCATGATTACTCTGTAATACAGCTTGAGGTCAGGGATGGTGAATTCCTTAGAAGTTCTTTTGCTGTTGAGGATAGTTTTTCCTATCTTGGTGCTTTGTTATTCCAAATGTATTTGCAAATTGCTCTATCTAACTCTGTGGAGAATTTACATGGAATTTTGATGGGGATTGCATTAAATCTGTAGATTGCTTTTGGTAGAATAGTCGTTTTACTATGTTAATTTTACCAATTCAGGAGCATGAGAGATCTTTCCATCTGCTGAGGTCTTCTTTAATTTCTTTCTTCAGAAACTTGAAGTTCTTGTCATACAGATCTTTCACTTGCTTAGTTAGAGATACACCAAAATATTTTATATTATTTGTGACTATTGTAAAGGGTATCATTTCATTAAATTCTTTCTCAGCCTCTTTATCCCTTGAGAAATTGAAGGCTATTGATTTATTTCAGTTAATTTTATACCCAGTCACCTTTCTGAAGCTGTTTATCAGGCTTAGTAGTTCTCTGGTGGAACTTTGGGGGTCACTTAAGCATACTATCATATCATCTGCAAATTGTGATATTTTGACTTCTTCCTTTCCAATTAGTATCCCTTTTACCAACTATTATTGTCTGATTGCTCTGACTACTACTTAGAATACTATATTGTATAAGTAGGGAGAGAGTGGACAGCCTTGTTTAGTCCTTGATTTTAGTGGGATGAATTCAAGTTTCTCTCCATTTAGTTTCACATTGGCTACTGGTTTACTGTATATTGCTTTTACTATGTTTAGCTAAGACCCTTGAATTCCTGATATTTCCAAGTCTTTTAACATGAAGAGGTGTTGAAATTTGTTATATGCTTATTTGGCATTTAATGAGATGATCGCATGTCTTTTTTGTTCCTTTGAGTTTGTTTATATAGTGGATTACTTTGATAGATTTTCCTATATAAAACCATCTCTGCATCCCTGTGATGAAGCCTAATTGATCATGAAGGATGATTGTTTTGATTTCTTCTTGGATTTGGCTTGCCTGAATTTTACTGAGTAATTTTGCATCAATATTCGCAAGGGAATTTAGTCTGAAGTTCTTGTTGTTGGGTAGTTGCACAGTTTATGTATGAGCATAATTGTAGCTTCATAGAACGAATTAGGTAGTTTTTCTTCTGATCCTATTTTGTGATATAGTTTGAAGAGTATCAGGTCTTTTTTGTAGGTCTGATTGAATTCTGCACTAAATCCAGGTCTTCTGGATCTTTGTTTTGTATGGGAGACTTTTAATGACTGCTTCTCTCTCTTTAGGGGTTATCTGATTCTTTAGATGGTTTATCTGATCCTGAATTAAATTTGGTACCTGGTATATGTCTAGAAAAATATACATTTCTTCCAGTTTTGCTGAATATAGGTTTTTATAGTAGGATCTGATGGTTTTTGGATTTCCTCAGTTTCTTTTGTTATTATCTCCCTTTTTATTTCTGATTTTGTTAATTTGGATAATACTTCTGTGCACTATGGTAAGATAACTAAGGGTTTTTCTGTCTTGTTGATTTTATCAAATAATAAGCCAGTCGTTTATTGTTTCTTTGTATAGTTTGTTTTCCAATTTGGTTATTTTCAGCTCTATATTTGGTTATTTCCTATTGACTACTTGTCTTGAGTGTATATGCTTCTTTTTTTCTGGAGTTTTCAGATGGTCTCGTAAAATGCTCATGAATAGTTTCTCCAATTTCTTCCTTTTTTATTGGATATATTTCTTTATTCACATTTCAAATGTTATTTCCTTTCCCTGGTTCCTGTCCATACATCGCCTATTCCTCCCATCCACCTTCCCCCAAAGGGTGTTGCCACATCCATCAACCCCTTACTACTTCCCCCAATATTCTGCTGCACTGAGGGTCCAACCTTGGCAGGACCAAGGGCTTCCTCTTCCACTGGTGCCAAACAAGGGCATCCTTTGCTACATATGCAGTTGGAGCCACGGGTCAGGCCATGTATTATCTTTGGGTAGTGGTTTAGTCCCTGGAAGTTCTGGTTTGTTGGCATTGTTGTTCTTATGGGGTTGCAAGCCCCTTCAGCTCTTCCAATCCTTTTGCTAATTCCTCCAATGGGGGTCCCATTCTGAGTTCAGAGGTTTGCTGCGAGCATTCGCCTGTGTATTTGACATGCTCTGGATGTGTCGCTCAGGAGAGATCTATATCCAGTTCCTTTCAGCATGCACTTCTTAGCTTCATCCATCTTTTCTAGCTTTGGAGTCTGTATATATATGGGCCACATGCGCGGCAGACTCTGAATGGCCATTTCTTCAGTCTCTGCTCTAAACTTTGCCTCCATATCTCTTCCTATGGATATTTTTGTTCCCCCTTTTAAGAAGGAGTGACACATCCACATTTTGGTCATCCTTTTTCTTGAGCTTCATGTGGTCTGTGGATTGCATCTTGGGTAATTTGAGTTTTGGGCTAATATCCACTTATCAGAGAGTACATACCATGTGTGTTTTCCTGTGATTGGGTTACCACACTCAGAATGATATTTTCTAGTTCATTCCATTTGCCTATGAATTTCATGAAGTCATTGTTTTAGAGAGCTGAGTAGTACTCCATTGTGTAGATGTACCAAATTTCCTGTATCCATTCGTCTGTTGAAGGACATCTGGGTTCTTTTCAGCTTCTGGCTATTATAAATAAGGCAGCTATGGACATAGTGGAGCATGTGTCTTTGTTTTATATTAGAACATCTTTTGGGTATATGCCCAGGAGAGGTATAGCTGGGTCCTCGGGTAGTGGAATGTCCAATTTTCTGAAGAACTTCCAAACTGATTTCAAGAGTGATTGTACCAGTTTGCAATCCCACTATCAATGGAGGAGTGTTTCTTTTTCTCTACATCTTCGCCAGCGTCAGATGTCAGCTGAGTTTTTTAATCGTAGTAGTCATTCTGACTGGTGTGAAGTGGAATCTCAGATTTCTTTTGATTTGTATTTCCCTGATGACTACAGATATTGAGCATTTTTTTTAGGTGTTTCTCACACATTTTATATTCCTCAGCTGAGAATTCTTTGTTTAGCTCTGTACCCCATTTTTAATAGGGTTGTTTTGCTTTCTGGAGTCTATCTTCTTGAATTCTTTGTATTTTTTTGATATTAGCCCTCTATCAGATATAGGATTGGAAAAGATCTTTTCCCAATCTGTTGCTTGCTGTTTTCTTCTAATGACTTATATCCTAATGTGTCTTTTACTTACAGAAGCTTTGCAGTTTTATGAGATCACATTCGTTGTTTCTTGAACTTAGAGTATTAACCATTGTTGTACCATTCAGGAAAATTTCCCCAGTGCTCATGTTTTTGAGACTCTTCCGCACTTTTTCTTCTATTAGGCTGAGTGTGTCTGGTTTCATGTGGAGGTCCTTGATCCACTTGGACTTAAGCTTTGTACAGGGCAATAAGAATGGATCAATTTGCATTCTTCTACATGCTGATACCCAGTTGAACCAATACTATTTATGAAAAATACAATCTTTCTTCCATTGGATGGTTTGGGCTCCTTTGTCAAAGATCAAGTGACCATAGGTGTGTGGGTTCATTTCTGGGTCTTCAATTCTATTCCACTGGTTTATCTGCCTGTCTCTGTGTGAATACCATACAGTTTTTATCACTATTGTTCTGTAATACTGCTTGAAGTCAGAGATGGTGATTCACCCAGAAGTCCTTTTATTGTTGAGTATAGTTTTCACTCTCCTGGGTTTTTTATTATTCCAAATGAATTTACACATTGTTTTTTCTATCTCTATAAAAAATTGTATTGGAATTTTTTATGGGAATTGCATTGAATGTGTAGATTGCTTTTGGTAAAATGGCCATTTTTACTATATAAACCCTGCCAATCCCTTGAGGATGGGAGATCTGTCCATCTTCTGAGATCTACAATTTCTTTATTCAAAGACTTGAAGTTCTTTTCATACAGATCTTTCACTAGCTTGGTTAAATTCACACCGAGGTATTTTATATTATTTGGGGCTATTATGAAGGGTGTCACTTCTTTCTCAGCATGTTTATCTTTTGTATAGAGGAAGGCTATTGATTTGTTTGAGTTAATTTTATACCCAGCCACTTTGCCAAAGTTGTTTTTCAGGCTTAGTAGTTCTCCAGTCTAACTCTTGGGATTACTTAAGTATATTATCATAGCATCTGCAAATAGTGATATATTGACTTCTTCCTTTCCAATTAGTATCCCTTTGACCTTCCTTTGTTGTCTGACTGCTCTGGCTAAGACTTCGAGAACTATATTGAATAAGTAGGGAGAGAGTGTGCACCCTTGCCTATTTTCTGATTTTAGTGGGATTGCTTCAATTTTCCCTCCATTTAGTTTAGTTTGCTGTATATGGCTTTTACTTTGTTTAAGTATGGGCCTTGAATTCCTGTTATTTCCAAGACTTTTTTTTTTTTTTTTTTTTTTTTTTTTTGGAGCTGGGGTCTTGGACCCAGGGCCTTGCGCTTGCTAGGCAAGCGCTCTACCACTGAGCTAAACTCCCACCCCTTATTTCCAAGACTTTTATCCTGAAGGGGTGCTGAATTTTTTCAAATGCTTTTTCAGCATCTAATGAAAAGATCATGTGGTTTTTATCTTAGCGTTTGTTTACATAGTGTATTACATTGATGGTTTTCCATATATTAAACCATCCCTGCATGCCTGCAATGAAGCCTACTTGATCGTGGTGGATGATTGTTTTGATGTGCTCTTGGATTCGGTTTGCCAAAATTTTATTGAGTATTTTTGCCTCGATATTCATAAGAGAAATTTGTCCAAAGTTCTCTTTCTTTGTTGGGTCTTTGTGTGGTTTAGGTATAAGAGTACTTGTGGCTTCATAGAAGTAATTCGGTAGTGCTCCATCTCTTTCAATTTTTTGGAATAGTTTGGATAGTATGAGGTCTTCTATGAAGGTCTGATAGAATTTTGCACTTATTTTTGGTTGGGAGACTTTTTATTACTGCTTCTATTTCTTTAGGAGTTATGGGGTTGTTTAAATGGTTTATCTGTTCCTGATTTAACTTTGATACCTGGTATCTGTTAGAAAACGTCCATTTCTCCAGATTTTCGAGTTTTTGTTGAATATAGGCTTATGTAGTAAGTAGGATCTGATGATTTTTTGAGTTTCCCCTGATTCTGTTGTTATGTCTCCCTTTTCATTTTTGATTTTGTTAATTAGGACACACTCTCTGTGCCCTCCGGTTAGGCTGGCTAAGGTTTTATCTATCTCATTGATTTTCTTAAAGAACCAGCTTTTCGTTCAGTTGATTCTTTCTATAGTTTTTTTTTGTTTGTTTTGTTTTTTGTTGTTGTTTTTTGTTTTTTGTTTTGTTTTGTTTCTTCTTGGTTGATTTCAGCCCTGTGTTTGACTTGTTTGACTATTTCCTGACTTCTACTCCTCTTGGGTGTATTTGCTTATTTTTGTTCTAGAGCTATTAGGTGTGCTGTCAAGCTCCTGATGTATGCTTTCTGATGTTCCTTTCTGGAGGCACTCAAAGCTATGAGTTTTCCTCTTAGAACAGCTTTCATTGTGTCCCATGAGTTTGGATATGTTGTACCTTCATTTTCATTAAATTCTAAGAAATCTTAAATTTCTTTCTTTATTTCTTCCTTCACCAAGTTATCATTGAGTAGAGCATTGTTCAACTTCCATCTATAAGTGGGCGTTCTTTCCTTGTTTTTGAAGACCAGCCTTAGGCCATGGTGGTCTGATATGATGTAAGGGATTATTCCTATTTTTCTGTATCTGTTAAGATCTGTTTTGTGACCAATTATATGGTCAATTTTGGATAAGGTACCATGAGGCGGTGAGAAGAAGGTATATCCTTTCACCTTAGGATAGAATGTTCTATAAATATCTATTACATACGTATGGTAAATAACTTCTGAGAGTCTTTCTATGTCTCTGTTTAATTTCTGTTTCCATGATCTATCCATTGATGAGAGTGAGGTGTTGAAATCTCCTACTATTATTGTGTGAGGTGCAATGCGTACTTTGAGCTTTAGTAAGGTTTCTTTTATGTAAGTAGGTGCCGTTGTATTTGGAGCATAGAGACTTAGGATTGAGATTTCATCTTGGTGGATTTTTCCTTTGATGAATATGCAGTGTCCTTCCTTATCTTTTTGATGACTTTTGGTTGAATGTCTATTTTATTCGATATTAGAATGGCTATTCCTGTTTGCCTCTTCAGACCATTGGTTTGGAAAGTGGTTTTCTAGCCTTTTATTCTGAGGTAGTGTCTGTTTTTGTCTCTGAGCTGTGTTTTTTTGGAGGTAATGGGGGGAGGGTGGGGAGGGAAACCCTCATATAGAAGGGGAGAGGGATGGGTAAATGGGCTGATACATAGGAATCTGGGAAAGGGAATAACATTTGAAATGTAAATAAGAAATACCCAATTTAATAAAAAATTAAAGAAAAAAAGTCCTCTATCAATATCATGAGATGTGATTTTAATCTTAATCTTGCTTATCAGGTGTGTTCGGGTATCCAGGTCTTTCTTCTCGGGAGTACTTGGTTTTGATTGTGCCAAATAGCCTTGGCTTCTGTTACTTGTGTTCTTGTGCTTGCCTTTTATCAAATGGTTATCTCTCGTTTTAGCTTGTTTTGATGTCTCTGACTACATCTTGTCCCTCCTGCGATTCTGTGTGCCTGTGATCTTAGGTGTGTCAGCATTCCTGGGCTAAATGCTCTCTAGACAGATTTTGGGCACCGTTTGCTCTGATCTTATTTATGTCAGCACTCTTGGGAGAACAGTGATCTGAAGTGTATCATCACTCCTTAGATATCTGCTTTCTCCTGGTGGGAGTGGCGTGCAGATAGTTGTGGCACAGTAGAAGATAATCCCTGGGGTGCAGATGGAAATCTGAAGGATCTTGTCCCTGGCTGCTCCTAGGTTCTTGGTTTCCGTGGGCTCCAGGCAGGTTTCACTTCAGCCTGTTATTTGGGCAGCAGTTGAGGTCTGACCTATGTTCTTAGGTTTGTCAGTCCTGCTGTGAGACCTGCTCTCTCTGGTTGGGACTTGGGTGTGGATAGCTATGGCACAGGGTTAATGTAGGGTGCCCTCCAGTGGTGAACAACGGTACTGCGCATACACAGGTTTTGCACCTGGTGTCAGTTGGCCGTTAATATGCTAATGAGGGGCGGTACCATGCTGGTGGGGTGATTCGTTCTCCACCAATCCCTGGAGGACAAGTAGTGGGGTGATAGTGGGGTGACCCGTGCCTCACCAATCCCTGAGAGATTATTAGCATACTGTTGTGTATATAAGGCGAGCGAATTTGCCGCTCGTGGTCCGCGTATCAGCAATGAAGGTGTCCTGCAATAAAGTCTGTTGACAAGGATCTGACCGTGTTGTGTCTTCCTGGCCAGCCGAGGTGGGCGTGACAAGTGGTGGCCCTGTACGGGGACCCGAGAATATTCTCATGGATCCAGAAGTCTTCAGATTCAGGATGGCGACGCCGAAAAATTCTGGATAAGGGAGGTAAGATGAATAAAGTTCTCTGGAGGTAAGCAGAGACGATTAAAGCCTTGGTATAGAGGCCGAGAGGTTTGTGAAGTTGAAAGCCTTGGTATAGAGGCCTAGAGGTTAGTGAAGTTGAAAGCTTTGGTATAGAGGTCGAGAAGTTTGTGACGTTGAAAGCCTTGGTATAGAGGCGGAAAGGTTTGGGAACTATGGCAATGTTGTTTCCAATGGATCCTTTGTGGGTAAGGCTTGTAATTTTGTTTATTTTTTTCTTTGTGTGGGAAGCCATTAGAGTGGTTAGGACAGGTCAGAGGGTCCTTGCAGAGCAACAAGAAAGTATGTTGGAGGGAGAAAAAGTCTCAAATGTCAGACAATCTAGAAAGCATCACAGACAGCTTAGAGAAAGTGAAACTAAAGGTAGAACCATCGGGTCCCGGGCCTCCCACAGAGCAACAAAAGGAAGCGCAGGACTGGATCTCAGTTCCACCAAAAGACTCTGTATTGACCCCTCGATTGGGAACTCAGGTGGTGGATACAGATTTTAAAGGCTGCAGTAAGCAGAATTCAGAAGGATCGCAGAAATTGAAAGCATGTGCAAAGATAAAGATTTGGGGTAGTGGTAGTGGTCAAAAGGGGACAAGGTAAGAATGGTAAAATGTTTTTGTGTATGTGTTCTTTTAGAGTTATGTTAAAATCTAGAGAAGCAAAGTCGATTCTCATAGATGCTTTTAGTCTTTGAACCCTGACTAGAGACAGTTTACACCCTAGACAAGATAGAGAATGGGGTTGAGAAAACAGTCCTCCTGAACTCTCCACAGATGCTTTGGCAAAGAAGGAAATGAGCTTAAACTTTTGGAGCTCTCCTGGGAACAGAAGGAGGTGGAAACGTCTTTGCCTCCTTGCTGGCTCCTATTGAGAAGTGCTTATTTCTGGTTCTGGGTTCTTAGGTAAGATGTCTGGGTCCTTTTGGTGGAACACCATCTAGTTCTTTCCTCTCTGTGTCATTGTCTGTCCTTGGTGCACCAAGCTGTCCATGTATGTCAATTTATGTCTGGTTTTTGCTTCTCGTTGCTTGAATGTTTTGTGTTTCATGTTTAAAAGAAAAGGTTAAAATTTTAAATGCTGGTTGATTCACCCATTGATGTAGCTTTAACTGCTTTCAAGAAAGGAACAAATAAATAAAAAGTTTCAATTGGCTTTTGGAGCCTGCATCTGTAGCTAGAAGCCTAAGTCGGCTGGGCAAGCTCCCCAGGGGAACTGGCTAAATGTTTATACTAGCTGATCCTAAAGACACCAGGAGCTTCACAGCTTCTAAGGTAATGGAACTGATGGCTGTTTCTCTTAGAAAAGTCTTTGACTGTGATTATTAGACTCAACAAGTGACAAGGCATTTCTCTTAAAACTACAGCTAGAAAAAGTAAAAATGGTGATTGATTTAAATATTAAAGGTATGTGTAGCCACTACATTTTTGTTTCTGATTGGTATTAAATGTATAAATATTCTCTACATGCCTTGGTTATGGACTATTGGCTTTTACGTTATTGGATATGGTTTAAAAAAATGTAACACTGGTAACAGAAAGTTGACCTAAAACTGGTAAATTTGGATGGAGTCATTCTAGACAACACGTGGCATGAGCCAATCTAGGGAAACAGGTCTAAATTGGGATGATATTTCAATGGAAATCTTATCCTAGAAACTGGGCTTCTATAAGATTTTAAGGCAATGTCTCTTTGTTTAGATATTAGAGACCGCACCATCATGCGTTCATATGTAGGAATTGGCAGTCAAACCTTGTAGCATGAAGGATAGACTCAGTGTTTTGGAGACTGGAGTTTGGGAAAACTTTGGCAGATGGATGACACACACATATCTCAATTTGGAAATTTAAAATATGCTCATGTTTCTGTTGATACCTGTTCCAGTATTGTACACGCTACTCTGATGACTGGTGAAAAGGCTCGAAATGCCATTAGCCATTGCTTAGAGGCATGGGCAGCCTGGGGAAAGCCTGATAGTCTCAAGACAGACAACGGGCCTGCCTACACTGCAAAATCCTTTCAGGCATTTTGCCAGACAATGCAGGTCAAACATACTACAGGATTGCCATACAATCCCCAAGGTCAAGGAATTGTGGAAAGGGTACATCGTACCTTAACAGAGCTTATAAAAAACAAAAAGAGGGAATTGCCAGAGGCCGAACACCAAAAGAACAACTTTCTTTAGCTCTTTTTACTCTAAATTTCTTAATTTTGGATGTGCATGGCCGCTCTGCTGCGGATCACCATGCTGCTACTACACCTATAACTAATGCAGAAGTAAAGTGGAAGGATGTCTTAACTGATAAATGGCGTGGCCCAGATCCCGTGATTTTGAGATCTAGGGGAGCTGTTTGTATTTTTCCGCAGAATCAAGAAAATCCAATTTGGGTACCTGAGCGCTTGACTCAAAAATTGCTTTCTGCTCTTCCTGAAGATGAGAGACTACTTAACCCTACTATTACTACTGGGAATGGTAGTACAGGTTAATTCACTCACCCTGTGGGGTTGCCAGATCCTGGCCAGTACCCATGCCAGTTCATAGAAATTCTACTGTTTTGAGAATAAGACTGTAAGCATAATCTCTGGCCTTAGGTTTCAGTGGGTGCTGTCCAATGAGTAAAGGGCATATATACATCCCTGACCCCCCCCTTTGCTAGGTTGATGGGTGAGAACTTCGTGCTGTATAATGTTTCAGCTACCGAAAAAATGATACCAGGTTGATCAATATTCAATATAATAACCTCTTGGCAAATAATACTGCCACTAGTACTTCAGTATGTGTTAGATCACCTTTTTTCTTTCTGATAAGCACTAATGTCAGCAATGGTGTTTTAAATTGTAATAGCTCTGATGTAGTCTGCTATTTAGCTGGATGCTGGGATGGCACCAATGACATCGCAGTGATGGTTAAGATTCCCTCCTTTGTGCCAATCCCAGTGGAGGCAAACCCAGATAGCTTTCCTATTCTTAATTTGCTGAGAGCCAAAAGAGATTTTGGAATTATGGCAGTCATAATTTCAGCCATTGTGCTGTCTGCTGCTGCAGCTACCACAGCTGCAATCACTATGACCAATTAAATACAGATGGCTGAGACTGTCAATCAGATTGTAGAAAGAACTGCAGTGGCGCTAGAGATACAAGAAGAATTTAATACCCATTTGGCTTCTGGCCTTCTATTAGCCAATCAAAGGATAGATTTAGTTCAAGAACAAATTGAAGCACTGTATCAAATGACACAGCTGTCTTGCGTTTCCTCCCTTAGAGGTTTATGCATTACTCCTTTGCGAGCTAACTTTTCTCAGCATTCTCAACAGAGCAAAGAAATCTCGAATTATCTGAAAGGAAACTGGTCCATGAAAGCAGAGCAACTATCAAGACAATTGCTGATGCAGATTGCTGTCCTCAACAGCACTAGGTTGGACCCCATCATAGTTGAAGATTATACCTCATGGATTACCAATGCTTTCTCCCTTTTTAAGGAGTGGGCGGGCATGTTTGCCTGGGAAGCTATTGTCCTCCTGGGATGCAGAGTAGGTCTCTGGCTTATTGGCCATTTAAAAAGAGAACATGCCAGACACAAAGTGGTTGTTTATCAGGCTATGACCACCATTAAAAAGGGTGCTTCTCCCAACATATGGCTGGTCTCTTTGAAAGATTAAGAGTTCGCCCTAGATCATTTTTGTCACTGTCATGTGGAGTCATTGTATCCAGAAACGGTAAACTTTCCTCGTGCTCAGACCAACCTAAGACATGGGGCCCAGTGGCGATAGGTAACTCTATGACAGGTAAGGCCGAGTTTGGATGAGAACGACCTAAGACAGGAGCAATGACAAGATTGACATGACACCCAGATCTAGACCAGTCATTTTATTAAACAAAAAAGGGGGAGATGTAGGGCACCCTCCAGTGGTGAACAACGGTACTGCGGATACGCAGGTTTTGCACCTGGTGTCAGTTGGCCGTTAATATGCTAATGAGGGGCGGTACCATGCTGGTGGGGTGATTCAATCTCCGCCAATCCCTGGAGGACAAGTAGTGGGGTGATAGTGGGGTGATAGTGGGGTGACCCGTGCCCCACCAATCCCTGAGAGATTATTAGCATACTGTTGTGTATATAAGGTGAGCGAATTTGCGCTCGTGGTCCGCGTATCAGCAATGGAAGGTGTCCTGCAATAAAGGCTGTTGACAAGGATCCGGCCGTGTTGCATCTTCCTTGCCGGCCGAGGTGGGCGTGACAGGTTAGCCCCAGTTTACAGATAGAATCTGGCTTATTTTTGGTTTCACACCAAATTTTGAGGGTTATCTCTCACCCTCTTCTCCTTCCTATTTCCATATATATTTCCTATTCCTTACATGTCTTACATAAACATCTATCTACTCATTTAAACTAGAAATTCTCAAAGACAATTGGAGAACAAGGCAACGTTCCCTTCATTCTTCTCTCATAAAAATGTGGCTTTTAACCTCTTTCTACGACTTTCTTATGTTTTGCTGCTACTCTGTGACAATGTGCATATTTTACTCAGTACTGTTGGCTTTATTTTTTGTAAAATGTAGATGTCATTTTAGCCAGATAGAATGGTTCTGCTAGTTGAAGACAGACATTTCTTTGTTGCCCAAATTTCATTCATTAAATAAAATCTTTCCCAGATGTAGCATACTCAACACCACTTCAATCAAAACCACTTAATAGTAATTCATAAATGAAAGGATTATAAACATAGTATGATTGATAAGGAAGGATGTGGGCACACTTGTAGAAAGCAAATGCTTTTGAATGAGCGTCTTAAAGATAGATAACCCTCATATTTGTTAGGAATCTGTCTGGTTCTGAAAGAATTTTGCAATATAGTCTGGGTTAGGAAAAATAGCACGTTTTGGGCTGGGGGATTTAGCTCAGCGGTAGAGCGCTTTACCTAGGAAGCAGAAGGCCCCTGTTGGGTCCCCAGCTCGAAAAAAAAAAAAAAAAAAAAAAAAAAAAAGAAGGAGTGAAGGAAAATAGCACGTTTTACATTCCTTTGCTGCTATGATTGTCTCTGCAATTTCAGTCTTGGAACAAATGGTGACTCTTGGTACATATACTCATGTGACACGTGTGCATGTCGTCATTACATACACGCATTCGCCCCCACTTTATTCAAATAAGCAAAGAAGATGTGGTAGTGTATCAGAAAATAGAAAAGGGAACATTAGGATATAATCACCATTCTGATGGATTGAGATAAGAAGGCTTATGCGTTGCACTTGGATCTTAATCTTAAATTTAAATGATGACATACGATGTTAATAAGCATCTTAAATACATAAAGGAAAAAATGCTTAATGGCTAACTAAATTAAATAATAAAGAACCATACTTATTCATTGGGGGTTTTGCTATTAAAATAACATGAAGTATCCCTTCTCAAAGAAAGGCAAATACAAACCATATGTTACTGTTTTTGTTGCTTAAAAATTATGGAATATCTATGAAAACCCGATTCTTAAATAGTTCTTTAATCTAGGAAGCTTTATGAAAATAAACTGTAGAACATATGTGTGTATCAAATGAATGTTAGGCAGATGGCCTTACCACGATCTTCTTTGATTATATATATATATATATATATATATATATATATATATATATATACACACACACACACACACACACACACACACACACACACACACACACACATATAAATTGATTCTACTTTTCTTCTAAACAAAGTATATATACAACAGTTTAGGGGGTTTGTTAGGACAATCAGATGTTTGATACATCATTTTGAAAGAAAAAAAAAACAAAAGGAACAAATGGAAGGAAAAGATGGCAGAATACAGGACAAATACATGTATATGTGTTTAGATCTGCACTCTTGAGATCAAATAGCATATCTTTACAAAATACTGTTTTTTTTTTGTTTGTTTTGTTTTGTTTTCTCTCCCAGCAGCCATTGATTGTAGTTTTTCATCTATTCGTGAGGCCTTGTGAGATTCTCGTTATCTATGCTTGTATGACAAATTGTGATGTCACTGTATTTGTTTGTTTGTTTGTTTATTTATTTATTTATTTATTTTGTTCTAGGCACCTTAGTTTTGAGGTTTCATGTGTATACCTTCCCTAGTTTATATAGAACACACAGTCTCACAGGAGATACTCTCTTCTGGCTCTTACAATCTTTCTTACCCTTTCATCCATTGTTCCCTGGGCCTTAGATAGATTGTGTTTTAGGTGTGATATCCAGGGATAGGACACTCTGGTGAGTTTTTCCCTAAATCTTAACAAGTTGTGGATTTCTGTGGTGCTCTCTTTATATTACAAAACCAAGTTTCTTGTTGTAATATTTGAGGAATAAGAATTGCACTCATCTGCCATTATGAGGATAAGTATTTACATTAGATTTAAGGATTATAGAGAGTATACTGGTTTGGCAAAGTAGTAGTAGTTAAGTCCTTTTCTGAGATTTATGACTCACCAACAACAGTTGTTTGGGGAGGTTTTTAGTACCAGGCAATTCCTTTCTCTTAATCCATAGTTATGAAGATTTATACCTAATTTTATACATAGACATTCTTCGGTCTTATAATTATGCTCTATTTTCTTTTAAAAACTCTTTTAATTAGTTAAAATATAATCATATAATTTAACTTCTCCATCGAATACCTACAACCTCCTTTATGGTCACCACCATCTTTCAAATCTATGCACACTTAGCTTTTAATTATTATTGCTGTATATATATATATATATATATTAATATATAATCATAAACTATGAAGTCCATTTAATGATTCTTATATGTATGTACTTTTAGTGTTGACTACATGTGTTAAGATGAATATGATATTCATCTCTGGGGAAGTCTAATTCTCCTTCTTTAAGAAGATTTTAATTGTTTATAGTTTTTTATTTAGTGTAAGACCGTCTGTGATTTGCCCATTCCCCCTTGTTATGTCAAATGATGTTATAATTGTTGACGTCAAGGCTGTCATATCATTGAGATTTCCCGGGTGTAGTTACTCTGCTATTTTAAAAGACTCAGTCATGTAGGAAACCTTCTGGTTCTTTGATTTTTTTTTTTTATTACTTGAGTATTTCTTATTTATTTTCATTCGAGTGTTATTCCTTTCCCAGTTTCTGGCAAACATCCCCGAATCCCTCCCCTCCCAGTCTTTATGGGTGTTCCCCTCCCCATCCTACCCCTATTGCCGCCCTCCTCCCAGCTCACTGAGGGTTCACAGAGGGTTGAGTCTTAGCAGGACCGAGGGCTTCCCCTTCCACTGGTGATCTTACTAGGATATTCATTGCTACCTATGAGGTCAGAGTCCAGGGTCAGTCCATGTATAGTCTTTAGGTAGTGGCTTAGTCCCTGGAAGCTCTGGTTGATTGGCATTGTTGTTCATAAGGGGTCTCAAGCTCCTTCAAGCTCTTCCAGTTCTTTCTCTGATTCCTTCAACGGGGGTCCTGTTCTCAGTTCAGTGGTTTGCTGCTGGCATTCACCTCTGTATTTGCTATATTCTGGCTGTGTCTCTCAGGAGAGATCTATATCCGGCTCCTGTCAGCCTGCACTTCTTTGCTTCATCCATCTTGTCTAATTGGATGGCTGTATAAGTATGGGCCACATGTGGGGCAGGCTCTGAATGGGTGTTCCTTCTGTGTCTGTTTTAATCTTTGCCTCTCTATTCCCTGCCAAGGGTATTCTTGTTCCCCTTTTAAAGAAGGAGTGAAGCATGCACATTTTGATCATCCGTCATGAGTTTCATGTGTTCTAGGCATCTAGGGTAATTCAAGCATTTGGGCTAATAGCCACTTATCATTGAGTGTTTGTTTTTCTGTGATTGGGTTACCTCACTCAGGATGAAATTTTCCAGTTCCAACCATTTGTCTGCTAATTTCATAAAAGGCATTGTTTTTGATAGCTGAGTAATATTCCATTGTCTAGATGTACCACATTTTCTGTATCCATTCCTCTGTCTACGGGCATCTGGGTTCTTTCCAGCTACTGGCTATTATAAATAAGGCTGCTATGAACATAGTGGAGCACGTGTCATTTTTACATGTTGGGGCATCTTTTAGGTATATGCCCAAGAGAGATATAGCTGAATCCTCAGGCAGTTCAATGTCCAATTTTCTGAGGAACCTCCAGACTGATATCCAGAATGGTTGTACCAGTCTGCAATCCCACCAACAATGGAGGAGTGTTCCTCTTTCTCCACATCCTCGCCAACATTTGTTGTCACCTGAGCTTTTGATCTTAGCCATTCTCACTGGTGTGAGGTGGAATCTCAGGGTTGTTCTGATTTGCATATCCCTTATGACTAAAGATGTTGAACATTTCTCTAGGTGTTTCTCAGCCATTCGGCATTCCTCAGCTGTGAATTATTTGTTTAGGTCTGAACCCATTTTTTTAATAGGGTTATTTGTCTCCCTAAGGTCCCAACTTCTTGAGTTCTTGCATATTTTGGATATAAGCCCTCTATCTGTTGTAGGATTGGTAAGATCTTTTCCCAATCTGTTGGATGCCGTTTTGTCCTAACCACAGTGTCCTTTGCCTTACAGAAGCTTTGCAGTTTTATGAGATCCCATTTGTCGATTCTTGATCTTAGAGCATAAGCCATTAGCGTTTTGTTCAGGAAATTTTTTCCAGTGCCCTTGTGTTCCAGATGCTTCCCTAGTTTTTCTTCTATTAGTTTGAGTGTATCTGGTTTGATGTGGAGGTCCTTGATCCACTTGGACTTAAGCTTTGTACAGGGTGATAAGCATGTATCTATTTGCATTCTTCTACATGTTGACCTCCAGTTGAACCAGCACCATTTGCTGAAAATGCTATCTTTTTTCAATTGGATGGTTTTGGCTCCTTTGTCAAAAATCAAGTGCCCATAGGTGTGTGGGTTCATTTCTGGGTCTTTAATTCTGTTCCATTGGTCTATCTGTCTGTCTCTGTACCAATACCATGCAGTTTTTATGACTATTACTCTGTAATACTGCTTGAGTTCAGGGATAGTGATTCCCCATGGAGTCCCTTTATTGTCGAGAATAGTTTAGTTATCCTGGGTTTTTTGTTATTCCAGATGAATTTGCAAATTGTTCTGTCTAACTCTTTGAAGAATTGGATTGGTATTTTGATGGGGATTGCATTGAATCTGTAGATCGCTTTTGGCAGAATGGCCATTTTTACTATATTAATCCTGCCAATCCATGAGCATGGGAGATCTTTCCATCTTCTGAGGTCTTCTTCA